>NW_007200678.1:429429-431824 GCF_000164805.1 Carlito syrichta | reverse complement strand
ACGGCACAGAGAGCAGCCCAGGCATGTTTCCCAGGGAGGGGGCAGCCATAGGGGGCCTGGGGCCTTGAGTTTCCTTCCCGGACGTCCAGGTCGGGTCTAGGGGAAGCCGTCCCTGCCCTCCCTCCCTCCCCATTCCAGCGGGCAGCGCTTCTCACCAGGGAGATGAGGTTGGAGAGTGTGAGGGCCAGGGAGACCGCCACACTGTCCTCTTTGTGCGCTGCGGGCCGCAGCTCCTTGTTGTAGCCCTTCTCCTTGAACAGGTGCCGGATCAGCCGCTCTTCCTCATTCAGGCCCCAGCTGCCTGGGGAGGGTCAGGGACGGAGTAGGGCACCGAGCAGAGGACCCAGGAGGGAAGCTGCCCTGAAGTTCTGCCTGGCTAGGCAGTCCCGCTGAGCAGGGGGATCAGACTACTCCCTGGGGGTGGGGATCCCAGATTCACCCCTCACAGGGAGAGATGGTAGAGTGGGGAGGGGGACACACAGTGAGGGGCCCGGGTGGGTGTCCCGAGGGACCCCCAGGGTGGGGATGATGTCTACCCTTACCACACACGACCAGGGTGGCCAGCAGCCCCAGGGTCAGCACAGGCCTCTCCATCCTGTCTCTGACTGGGCCTGTCACTGGCCCTTCTGTCTACAGGGCTGTGGAATGACTGTGGGCGGGAGAGGGGACAGGTGCAGAGTGGGGGTGGGGGGCAAAGGGAAGAGGCAGCCGGAAACACAATCTGACACCTCAAGGCAGGGGCGGGCAGTGAGGGCTGGCTAGCCAGGCAGGAGCCCAAGGACACGAGGCAAAGATCCCAGGCTGGGCCTCCCCACACCTAGTGGTGGGGGCGGGGGCTGGGTTGAGACACTGGGGAAAATGCTGTGGGGGTGATGGGAAGGCCAGTTGCTGCCACTTCACAGGAGGCAGAAAGTAGGCTCAGATGGGGACTTCGCAGCCCTCTCCAGCTTCTCTGCAACTCCCGCCAACTGCTTCCGGAGACTGGGCCCCACCCCTGAGATCTAATGTCCACTCCCCCCAACCAGGTCCCATCCCAAGAAAGCTCCAGAGTTGTTTCCGTGGATTATAAATAACATTTATTAAAGCAGCTGTGAGTCTCTTATTGCAAACCTGGGAAGACACATGGGGCCCAGGGTCCCCACCCCACCCCACCCCACCCACACATACCCAGCAGCTTGTGGCAGTGACAGTTTGTCATTATGTGCCCCAAGTTCCTCTTAGCCCCTGGGAGCAGCAGGTCCTCACCAGGGGCTGGTGGCCCACACATGGCTCATGGCTGCCTGGCTGGGGGAACCTGGGGGCTGAGAGGGTGGTGCCCCTTCCTCCCCAGGCCCGAGCCCTGCCCCCCACCCATCCAGGGTCCCTCAGGCTCGCCCTCGGCCAGGGCAGCCAGGCGGAAGGCCTGCAGGGCCTGCGCCAGCAGCCGGGGGAGGCTGCGAGCCAGTGTGGCCGGCTCCAGGCCCACCAAGCCGCTGAAGGCCACATGCCGGCCCCCCAGGCCTGCCCGCACCCAGGCTCTGAAGAGTCCAGTCAGTGTCTTGGAGCCAAGATCTGCCAGGACCTACGGGGGGGAGGGGGTCAGTGGAAATCCCAGAGGTCACCCTCTCTTCCTGACCCCCAGAAACTCTCACCTAGACACATGCTCCTTCCCTGCCCCCGCAACCCTACTCTTTTTCTGCTACTTGAAGACAGACTCCCACCAGCCCCTCCACTCACACCTCTCAACCACTCCGCCTCTGCCCCTACCCACCTTCCCAGTGGCCTAGCTCATGTTCGGCAGCCCCCTTCCCCCTCCCCCTGGGGTCCTCCACCCCCATCCCAGAGCTGGAGCAGAGACAACCCCAGGCTGCTGGGGGAAAGTCCTCCCTCCTGCTGTGAGGTCAGTGCTGGACCCGGCAGGGCTGGACCCTCGGCACTTCTCCGTCCCGGGCCCCAGCCAGGTCAGCCTTCCCCGGCCACTGTGAAGGAGTCTGGAAGCCTGGGGACCCACCTCATGAAAGTTCATGGCCAAGTGCTCGGAGGGGACCCGCAGGATCCAGGCATGGGCCCCCTGAAGGGCGGCCAACTTCTGTCGCAGGGGCTCCAGTCCAGGGCAGCCTGCAGGAAGGGGAGAGGCCCCGAGAATAACAGAGAACTGACAGGGCATGGCGCCTGGCGGTGGGTACCTGAGGACTGCCTCCCAGTGGGCCGACTTCTCATGCTGCAGATGGGGACACTGAGCTCAGAGAGACTACGTGGTAACACCAGGCACAGTGTCTCCGTTTGACACCGACGCGGGCCCCAAGCCAAAGTCCCCCCACAGAGCCCGCCGCTCCGCGGGGGGGAGGGGAGAGCAGGTCTGCCCTGTCGCCCCGCGGGTAAGCGCTTCCCCCCACCGCCCGCGCCCCAAGCCCTC
>NW_007200678.1:425330-429023 GCF_000164805.1 Carlito syrichta | reverse complement strand
GGCTGCGGGCGGGGCAGGGGCCTGCTCACCCGGTGCCTTGGGCCCTAGCCCCTGCAGCCCTTCCCCTGGAGGGAGCCAGCGAGAGGGCGCAGGGGCTGGGCGCGGGACTGGTGGAAACGGGCCTGTCCCCGGGCTGCCCGTGGGGACACTCTGGGAAGGGGGATGGGAAGGGGGAGCTCACCTCTCATCTGCTCCTGGAGCCAGTCCTTGAACACTGCCACGCGGGTGTAGACCCCGGGCTTCCCTGGCTCCCCACAGCCGTCCCCCCAGGAGGTGACTCCGAACAGGACTTCCCTGGGGTTGGAGCCAGGTTCGGAACAGGTCAGGGGCCCTCCAGAGTCACCCTGCGGGGCCAGGAGAGAGGAGACTGCATTCGCTCGACCCTTATCATGCCCGCCTTACAGGGTAGGGCAGCTCTGAGCTTTTCTGTGGTCGTCACTTGTATCCACGTTAGCGATGAGGACAGCGGGTCAGAGAAGCCGAGTGACAGCCAGACCGTGGGAGGAAAGGAGGACTTTCTGTCTCGGGAGAGCGGCTCATCAGCCCCTCGGGTCAATCTGGGTTCCTACCTGGCACGAGTCAATGCCCCCCGCCAGGTAACCAGCGCAGAGCATGGTGCTGGGGCGAAGCCCGGGCCCCAGGGCCCTTCGGCAGGTCTCGGCACTGAGCAGGGGGACGCGGGCCTCCCTCACCGCCTCAGCCTCGGGCCCATCTGCAGGGAAGGGGAGGAAAGGGCTCCGGTTGACGCGGGATAGGAGCGCGCACTGAGGGTCTCCTTACTCCTCAACTCTTCCCTCTTTGCGAGACAGGGCAGCATTTCGCAAGGCAGCCGGACCTCCCCAAACTCCACGCCTTGTGACCCCCCATTCCTCCCACGCACGCGCGGGCCACCCTGCCAGTACCTTCGAAGAGGGCTCCCCAGCCCGCGATGGCACAGGCGGTGCCGGCGGGGGGCTCCTGGGGCTCCTGGGGCAGGCACACGGGGCGCGCCGGCCCCGCCGGGCTCACGGGCGTCCACAGCTGCACCAGGGCCAGGTCATTGTGGAAGGTTCGTGGGTCAAACTGAGGAGAGGGTGGCGGGTCAACTCGGGGTCAACCAGGCGTGGGGTGGAGGGCTGTTCCCGACTCTGAGGGCCTGGGGACTACCCTCTCACCTTGGGATGGGGCAAGATGCGGTTCACCGGCACCTCCTCCGCTTGCTCCCCCCGGGGCCCCTCGGCCAGCGTCACAGTCCACAGAAGCTCATTCGGGGCGCTGCGGGGTGAGTGGCGGGTGACACGCGGGAAGGACAGGGGCACAGCCAGGCCCCCTGGAGACCCTGCCCCTCCGCCCACGGGCACCACACAGCAAGCCCGGCTTTCTACATCTAGGGGTAGGGAGGGCGGGCCGGGGAGTGGGAGAAAGCGTCGGGCAGTGCCACCCGCTCGGGGTCTGCACTCTAGCCTGGCACCGGCGCCTTGAGGCCGGGAAGCCCAGGGCTGGCTGCCGCCAGGGGGCAGCAGAGACCGACTCTTCCGCGCGTCGCGCTTTCGGCCATCTGGCAGGTGCTGGATCTAGCGTTGGGGACCTGACTGGGCTGGGGTCTGGGGATCCGACATACCCCGCAAAGCAGTGCGCCGCTGTGAGCACCCAGGACGCCGCCACCAGGACGCCGCCGCACAGAGGCTGCCCCCCGAGTTGCAGCCTCACCAGCCAGGGCCAGGCCCCCGGAGGTGCAGCGCTGCCCCCCACTATGCGGCCATGAGCCCGCGTCACATTGGCAGTGCTTGGGCGCCTTTCGCCACATGGCCCTAGAAAGGCACAAGTGGCATCAGGAGGGACAAGTTCTGATCGTCCTCACCATAGAGGCCCACCCAAGTCTCAGCTCTGTCCCCTCCCAGAGCCTTTTCAGCCTCACCTGGCTCAGGTGGGTCCTGAAGGAGGGGGGCTTGAGGCCTGGAGTGCCCAGATCCTGCTGAGAAACAGACAGACCTTTGAGTCTCACTGCCACCCTCTTGCCGGTCCTCCACCCCAGCCTGGGCCTGAGCCTCTCTCTCCCCTACCGCTCCCCTTACACTCCACCCCCTGGCTCACAGGTTCTATTTCAGCAGCCATGAACTTGTCACAGTTCACCACATGAGCCCACAATATTTCTGCCTCCCTGCCTTTGCACGGGCTGTGCCCCAAGCCTGGCATGCTCCTTCCACTTGGAGAGCCCTTCAAACCGGTTGTCTTGGTTGCAGCCCCACCCAGTCTCTGCCCCAAAAGGGGAGTCAAGTCTGAAGGAAAGGGATGGGGACCAACAGGAGAAGGGCCCAGGGTAGGGAGAGCAAGTTCACCAGGGCACGGGGTAGCATGGTTGGAACAACCTTGGCACTCATGCGATCTGTGCTGGATCTCCATCACCACTCGGTTTACTGCCCACTGGGCGCTCCTCTGGGCCGCCTGCAGCGCTTGTGTCCCCTGGGTTGACAGAACTGCTGGGACGGGGGCACAAAATCATGTGTGGTTGGGGAAGAGCCTCAGTCTTGTCTTCCTGCCCCAGCCCTGAGTCCCACCTTGGGAGATGCCCAGGGAAGCAGGCTGGCCTCCCCGGGCACTGGAACGGAATGAGGGGGAGACTGAGCCCTAGGAACCGCGCAGGCCCAGCACTCAGAGCTGATGATCCCAGATTCTCAGCCTGAAGATACTTCCATAATTCCACTAAGCTGCACTGAAATCTTTGAAAAGTGCCCTTTCTTGAAACATTTTAAGGAAAAATCACCACCCTACAGATACAGATATCATAGAACTCAGGCTTATTGACTTAGAGTCACCGCGGTTGAGTTGTCCACCTTTGGGCCCAGACAGCCTAAAGCATGGTGCACCGGGCCCTTTCCTCCCTGCTAAGTCTGGAACCTTCTCCAAATGCTATTCAGCAGCGCTTGACAGCCCTTCCCTTTCCAGCCTCACCTTCCCCTTCCTCTCCTGGTTATACCAGTGTCTAGCCCCTTCTCCCAGCAGGGTTGGCGGAAAGGGCCAAAGGTCTTTAGGAGTGGAGGTGACAAGCTCATCTCTCCCCACTGGGACTCTGCGTCTCTATGTTCCTCCCACCTCAGCGGCTCCCTCAGACCAGCTGGGGCTTACCTTGCAGGGTGCTGGGGGGCAGGCGTGTGTACAGTGGGTGCCCATGGGCATACCACGAGTCTGGGAGGGACAGTAGCAGCAGCAGCAGCACAGCCAGCAGCATGGTGGCCAGGAACTGGAGCGAGAGACCCCGTCCTCTTTCCTCCTCGGGGTCCACCTTCAGGCACTTGTCCTTTGGTGCCCGTCGTCCGCTGCCTTTCTACCCCTGGGCACTGAATTCTTGTCCCTCAAATCATCTGACCCCGTTCTCTTACATCAAAATTACCCGCCTCCCTTGGTCTGCCCCTCACCTGGCCCTTAACTCCTAGGAGCCCACAGGGGAATGGGGCTGCGGGGTCTATATAGAGGACAGCCTGGGGGGAGGGGTGCACGGGAGGGCGGCCAGGATTGGGGGAGGGAGTGGGGTAGTGGGCTTGACCTTCACCTTTGAAGTCTCATCATCCCAGCTCCGAGCCCCCCTTCTGTCAAAGGAGCCCTTGTTTCTGCGGCTCCATCAAAGGGGCCAAGACAGGGAAGAAGAGCTGACGGTTGGGCCGAGGGCCAGGCAAAGGGGGGCTGGTGGGCAGGGGCGGGCCCTGGCTCTGGGGC
>NW_007200678.1:418933-424963 GCF_000164805.1 Carlito syrichta | reverse complement strand
AGGCAGCCGCGCGGGAGTGGCGCAGAAGGGAAGGCGGGAGATGAAAGGCCCACAGTGGCCCAGTTTGGGGAGGACAGGCCCTAGCAGCTTCTGACGCTCTCACAGACCCCCTGTCCCTGCACGGTGCCCGCTCGGCCTGTCCAGCATTGTTCTCTATTGCTGTGACCCTGATCTGGCAGGAAGGAGTCTTTGGGAGTCTCACGGGCAGGGCCGCAAGTGGGCAGCTCTCCTGGGATCGAGTTACTGCCTGGGGCAGGGTGGTGCCCTTCTGCCTTGCAGAATGCCTCGGGGCCGAAAAATATACGCTGGCACCCCAACTCATGCTGGTGACCTCAGGGCCTCTTGGATGGGAGTCCTGATATCACAGGCATCAGCAAATACTTGAGCCGAGTGCCTTTCCCCTGGAAAGCCAGCTGAATGCAGGGGACATATTTTCCGTGTGTGGATTGTTGTGAGTGAATCTCAGGACACTGGAAGTGACGCGTATTCACCAGATATCCATCCATCTTGCAGAATATCTTTTTACCCAGGATCTCCAGATTCTTGGCAGAGAGGGTGTTAGCTCCACACAGCTTGAATTGGAAATGTAGATGGAGGAAGTGTCCAAAGCAAGATTATCTGTGGTTCCAAGTAAGAGCCATCAAGGCAAGGGACATGGAGAACAGAGAAGGGGGTGGGAAAGACTCACAGGCCTCTGGATAGAGAGACTGATGGCTCCAATCTATCCCTTGAGCATCTGTCCCCCAGGATTTTGTATCCACGCTGAGGGGATAGAGGCCTGCAGCAAGTCCCCCAAGAATCTCTATGAACACTTCTCTTGAGAATTCCTCAGAGAGGGTGTGCCCTGCCCTGAGTCCCTCAGCTGCTTGGATCCTGCCAAGCCACGCAGGCCAGGCCATAGCAAGCTAGCACAGAGCCTTTCTGTTGGCCTCCCCGCCTCCCTGCTGCTTCCACTGGCCTTCGGGGAGGGAAGCATGAGGAGCAACAAGACCAGGAGCTGCTATCTCTATTTACTATTTCTTCTGCCCCAACTCACCTCAGGTGAGAGCCCAGCCACCGCCAAAGACAAGTGAGAGACCTTACAGCATGGATTGCAATTCTGCTCAACCCAATCCCACTATTCTCTGGCTCCTCTGCTCACTTCCTATTCCCATGGCTGGGTCATAAGTCCACTTCTCTCCTCTGTACATACCTGCCCCCAGGTCTGGCTCAGTTTCGTCCACTTCCACAGGTCACCTCTTGGGACCCACATCAAAAATCCATGCTTCATGAAATAGTTGCATTTATTGTTTTTCACATGTGCACTTGTTCCTTGTCTGCTTCACCCATCGAAGTGTGAGGGAGTGGCCTTCCGCCAACTGTCCCTGCAGCTCCTCTCATTCTCTACCACATGACCCTTTGTATTTTCTTCAGAGTAATCATTTCAATGTTGAAGGGGGTTCTTGCCTGTCATAAGAGGCTCAGTCTCTCACAATCTAGTTTGGTGGGCACCAGTAGACAGCCCCAGACCTCCCCCATTTGTGGTTCGATGCCCAGTGCCTGTCAGAATCCATGCAGTCCTTCTCTAAGTGAACAGAAAAATAGAATGGGGAGAGAAAGCCTTGGGGTACACAGCATTTCCCCTCAATTCCCCAGCCATGCTGGAAAGGAAGGGTGGGGTCCCAGGAACAATCAAGGAATTCCTTGATCAGGAATCAAGGGAGCTGGCAAGAGTGACAGGCTTTCATTGTAGCGCTCAGTTGGAAGTCAGCTTAGCAGTAGGACTCAATGACCAGCCAAGGCCTCCTGGAGTGATAGTGTGGTGAGGACTGCTGAGTGGGGAGGGGGTCCCACGTCTTCTCTGAGGTTCCTAACCCTAAGAATCTGCAGAGGGTGATCCCAAGTATGCCCACAGGCCTGAGAGTTGGCCCTGAGTTTGAATGAGTCCAGTTACTTCAGGCTTTGGGAGACCCTGAAGCATGAGGGCACAGTGCAGCGGGGTATGACACCACCAGCTGCACATTGCTATGACATACATTTATGACAGACAGGACTGGCTACAAAATTTGCCGGGGTCCCACTGCAAAATGAAGATTCAGGGCTCCTGTTCTACGGTCATTTCGAATTTCAAGATAGTGACGGCAGAGCATTGAACCCATTGCAGGCCCTGGCTGAGCACTGGGCCTTGTGCTCAGGGAAGCACCGAGTGAGCCTTCCATCAGCAGGCAGCTTGGACTGTTGGCACTGCTTGTCTGGGCTCTAAGCAGCAGTAGGGCAGCAGCTGTGGTTCTGGGACCCTCTGGCCAGCACAGGCAGAAGTCCAGTATCTCTTCCTCTCTCCCTACCCTAACACCAGAGGAACTGGGAGATAAAAGAGAGAGACTCAACCCCCATCCCACCCTCACCTAGAACTTTTGAAGCTCAGGTGAGCTGGGGGTGGGAGAAGAGTCAAGTGAGAGACTGGACTTTCCATGGGCAATGGCCAGAAGGAGGAGATTCTAGCCTGGGGATGGAGAAGTCTTCCAATCTGACCAGATATTGGGACAGGAACAGCCCCTTCCAGTGGGAAAGGGGTCTCCCATCAGCGCCACAGAGGGCAGTGCTCAGAAACCTGAAGTCGTTTCAAATCTATCTTGAGGCTCCCAATAAACCTGTGGCATCTCTGCAGTAGTGAGCTTGGTCATTTGCTATCTGCTGAGGGAGAGCAAGGCTTGTCTGTCCATCCCCGTGCTGTCCCCAGCATCTAGATCTGAGCCTGACACACGCATGCGCTAAATGAATGAATGATCGGCACCCACCTGGCTCCCTGCTTGGGGGCTGAATTTCCCACCTCCTGGCACTTCCACCTCAATCTGTCCACAGCAGTCCCAGGGCATTTCTCCCCTATAGCTCCCTTTTCACACTCAGCTGCCCCCTCTCTCTCATACCCAGTCCATCCAGTTCCTCTGGCAGGCGGAGTCAGGTTTGGGTCAGGGGAAGAGAAGTGATATTTGCAGAGGGGCCTGAGGATACCAGCACTTACCTCAGTTATTTCCAGATACAGGGAAAGAATGCGGCTCAGGGAGGTACATGGCTGGAGGTACATGGCTGGCTGTCCCCCTCACGCTCTCCCCTCTTTCTTCACCCCCACCTTTGCCGGGCAGGATGGCTGTCCAGGGTGTAGAAGGGATGCAGAGGGGGCCTAGAAGACCCCTGGTTTCTCATCTCCCCATGCCACCACCCCCCTCCAGACCCTCGCATCTCCAGCCTGGGAGGAGAGACCTTGTCTGCCACTTGCAGACCCTCCCTTGGCCCCTGGGTGTCCTCCGAGGCCATAGCTGCTCCTCCTCAATCCTTCCCGCTGGTGGAGGCAGTCTTGGCCCCAACCCTCCCGTTTCAAGAAGAGGGAGTGAAGGAACCTTGGACCTTGTTGCTACCTCCAGAAATCCCCAGCAGTCTTGCATCAGGAGGCTCCCTTGGGATCAGATGACATGTGTCAGTCCTACTCAGGGCACAGCAGCCTTCTCACATTCCGAGGAGGAATGGGGGTGGGGGGCTGGGTCTCTGGAAATGGAAAGGAGAAACCTGGGCACTTGTTACCCTAAGGAAGAAGCTGACTAGCCAGCATCTCTACAGCTGTCCTCTTCCTCCTGGTCTTAGGGCCCTCCATGTCACATAGGTTTTTGTCCCTCCCTCCTTTCCAAACTACCCTGACCTCCTGGGCTTCTCCAAAGGAGTGGGCAAAAGGGGAGTAGGAGGGAGACTTACTCAAGAACTGACCAAGCTGCCTTTGGAGACAGTGTCCCTAGACAGGATAATGGGACCTGCAGCTGGGCCAGCTCTGCTGGCCACAAGTGGCTTCCTAGGTTTATAAGTGGTTGTGAGTCAGCATCTGATGCATTGAGGTGTGAGTGGAAGTTGAGGTTAGAGTCTTCTTGGGATGAGACCATGGTTTGGAGCTCTGACTTAGCTTTTTTTCCTTTCCTTTCCTTTTTCTTTCTTTTCTTTTATTTATTTTTTTTTTTTTTTGAGTTGATATCTCACTCTGTTGCCCAGGCTGGAGCACAGTGGTATGATCATGGCTTACCGAAACCTCGACCTCCTGGGCTCAGGCAATCCTCTTGCCTCAGCCTCCTGAGTAGCTGGGACTACAGGTGCGCACCACCATGCCTGGCTAATTTAAAACATTTTTTTATAGAGACAAGGTCTTGCTATGTTGCCTAGGCTACTCTTGAACTCCTGGGCTCAAGTGATCCTCCCGCTTTGGCCACCCAAAGTGCTGGGATTACAAGCATGAACCACCATGTCCAACCTGAACATCTGTTTGACTTTGGGTGAGTCGCTACCTTTTGTGGGCTGAATTGTGTCCCCCATAAAGAAACATTAAAGTATTGACCCACAGCACCTCAGAATGTGACCTTATTTGGAAATAGGACTATTGCAGATACAATTAGTTACAACGAGGTCATACTGGAGAAAGGTGAGCCCTTAATCCAACATGACTGGTGGCTTTACAAGAAGAGATACGGAGACAGAGGTACACAAGGTGAATGCCATGTGGCAATGGAGGCAGAGATTGGAGTTATACAGTTCCAAGCCAAGGAGTGCCAAGGATTGTCAGCAGTAACTGGAAGCTAAGAGAAAGGCATGGAACAGATTCCCTTGTGGACCCTTTAAGAGAGCATGGCCCTGGCTGGGTACGGTGGCTCAAGCCTGTAATCCCAGCACTTTGGGGGTCAAGGTGAGAAGATTGCCTGAGCCCATGGGTTCGAGATCAGCCAGGGCAACTTGGCGAGACCTCAACTCTACAATAAATCAAAAAACTAGTCAGGCATGGTAGCGCGCGCTTGTAGTACCGGCTACGTGGAAGGCTGAGGTGGAAGGATTGCCTGAGCCCAGCAGGTCGAAGCTGGGGTGGCCATGAGCATGCCACTGCCCTCTAGCCTGGGTTATGGAGTGAGACTCCAACTCAAAAAGAGAGAGAGAGAGAGAGAGAGAGAGAGAATGGCTCTACTGATATCCTGTTTTTAGACTTCTTGTCTGTAGAAATGAGAGAGAATACATTTCTGTTGCTTTAAACCACCCAGTTTATGACAGCAAGTTACCTAGAAAACTTCTCTCAACCTGGGGAACATCCTCACCTGGGAAATGGGATAATAACACCCCATCACCCTGGGAAGATGAAAGGAATTAACACAAGTTAGGTCTCCTGCAAAGGACTGGCAGCGATTGTTGGCACTGCACCAGATTGGTGCTTCGTAAATGTGTTGGAATCAACAGGATGCTATTTCCTTGCATGAATATGATAAGGACAGGAAGGACCTGAGCTTGGAAGGCAGTAAGGGAGGTGTGGGAGTCCAGAGGGTGAGACAGCATGAGCTGTGGGGTGACAGCAGGGCAGGGGCTCTCCAGGTGGTGTGTGACCTGACTCGCAGAGGAAGTGCTTGCCTGGCCCCTCGAGGACTTCCTCCTGGGTTGCATGTTTCCTTCAGCTTGTCAGCTTTGCTTTCTGCTCTGACCCCACCCCATGACCCCACCCCACCCCATGACCCCCTTGGGTTGAACTTGACATTAAGAGGGCCCTGGAGAAGCAGAGATGCTGTCTGTCCAGGCAGGGGTGCTGAAACCGGGGCTGCCCCCTGCAGGCTCCATGGGTCTCTGAGGATGGGGTGGTCCCGGAATCTGCATGTAAGGCTTTCTGTGATTGACGAGACCCCTGGCCTTTCCATTCCCTTCTTGCCCAGTAGTCTGGGCATAGATGCATCCAGACCACCACCCATGCCACTCAAGACCACTGATTAACTTTGTAGTTAAAAAGAATGTAAACTATTTCACAATTCTGCCCATTTCCTCTGCTGTTTTTCTGTCTTTTCTTTCATTTTGCGTTTTTTAAAAATCTCTCTTCATAAGTTTTCTTTCCCTTTTCTCAATCTGGCTGTCAGTCGTGTTTCTTTGAAATTTGCTAATTTAACATCTTCAGCGTCTACAATAGTATTCAGATTTCCCCCTCTGCCTACATAAATATTTCCCATTCTTATTGCTTTCTTTTTTTTTTTTTTTTTTGTTTTGGGG
>NW_007200678.1:407317-418913 GCF_000164805.1 Carlito syrichta | reverse complement strand
ACTGGAGTGCAGTGGCCGCTCCCAGCCACCACAGCCTCGACCTGCTGGGCTCCGGTGATCCTTCCGCCTCAGCCTTCCAAGTAGCTGGAACTACAGGTGCGTGCTACCACGCCCAGCTAATTTTTGATTTATTGTAGAGATGAGGTCTCGCCAAGTTGCCCAGGCAGGTCTCGAACCCGCGGGCTCAGGCAATCCACTCACCTCAGCCTCCCAAAGGCGCAGGATTACAGGCTGAGCCACCGAGACCGGCTTCTTATTGCTTTCAGATATTTTTATTAATGTTAGATGGAAAATACTATCTCTCTAATGAAGAGACATTTCCTCAAGTCATCTGGTTCCCTTCAGATTGATTCCAATTGTTCTCTTTTGTTTACATAAGCTAAAATTAAATTTAATAAATATTACATTTTCCAGTAATATCCCTACTTTTTTTTTTTTTTTTTGAATCAGAGTCTCACTCTGTCATCCAGGCTGGAGTGCAGTGACACGATCAAAGCTACCATAGCCTTGACCCTGCTGGACTCAGGTGATCCTTCTGCCTCAGCCTTCCAGGTAGCTGGAGCTATAGGCACGTGCCACCACGCCTGACTAATTTTTTGGTTTTATTGTTAAGATGAGATCACCATGTGGCCCAGGCTGGTATTGAATCCCTGGGCTCAGGCAATCCTCTCACCTCCTTCTCCCACAGTGCTGGGATTATAGGCATGAGCCACTGCACCCGGCCAGGATCCCTACTTATAGCAATCAATAAGTCTTTCTTTTCTTCTTCTTCTTCTTTTTTTTTTTCTGAGTCAGAATCTTACTCTGTTGCCCAGACTGGAGTGCAATGGCATAATCACGTTCACGACTCACTGCAGCCTCAACCTCCTGGGCTCAGGCAATTCTTCCTCTTCAGCCTCCCCAGTAGCTGGGACTACAGGTATGTGCCACCACATCTGGCTAACTTTTTTTTGGTAGAGATGTGGTCTCACTGTGTTGCCCAGGCTGGTCTTGAACTCCTGAGCTCAAGTAAGCTTCTCACTTTGGCCTCCCCAAATGCTGGATTACAGGTGTGAGCCACTACGCCTGACTTTTCTCACTTCTGTACTGTGGTTGTCCTGCCCCTACCACAGCTAGCTGGTGTGGAGGAGATTAGACCCCTTGTCCTCAGCCTAAAACAGGTAATCAGAGATCTTTTCTGAAGATCCAAGCGGTAGCTCTTTTCAGTGTCCTGATCGGAAGGAGGGGGTCCTTCCTCCCAAGCCCCCACCTCTGCAACACTGCTAGGCAGCTCAGACCTGATTCCGATGACAGTCACAGAGGGAAACAATCAACTAATGCAAACCCTGCCACCCCCATCACTACACCCACATATGCGTTTCCTTTCTGGGGCTCCCTTCCATCTCTTAGTCATCCCATGTCCCCTTCTCTAGGCTGCCAGGTGCAGTGGTCTGGGCCTAGGTAAAAATGACACAGCTTTGAGGCCGGGGCTGCTCAGCCATGACTTCAGGTCCTGAGTCAGTGCTCCTAGTTATCTGCCCTCTTACAGGCCTTGGAAGCAGAGAGGGAAAGGATGGTGGGGAGCAGCGGGCAGGGGCCATCCACCTGGCCCTGGCCTCACCAAGCCTGCAACCTCTACCCATGCCTCCCACGCCTGCAGTGTTTCCCGGGGTCCAGGTCCTAGCCTGTGGGCACCTGCTTCCTCCCTTAGTACCCGCCCCCAGGTTCCGCCTGAGGTCCCCAACCCCCAACCCTCACTCCTCAATTTGTCCCACCCGGCCGGGCTGCCTCTAATGCTATGGATAATTCCTGCTGTCGCAATGCCATTACCCTGCAAATGGGCTAGCTTCAGCATGTGTGTGTGTGTGTGTTCCTGTGTGTGTGCATGCGCACATGTGTGCAGGGAAGGGGGTGGCTGCACCAAGCAAAACACCTTGTTTATGCCTCACTCATCGCTGTAATTGCCTTGGGGAATTTATTGGTTCTGTATGCTCTCCCTGCACCCTTTGTGACCTCTGTCTCTAGTCCCTGCCCTGGCTGCTGGCCTCTGCTCGACCCTGGGTGAGGAGGCTTGGGGCTCTGGGGAGTTGAGTGAGATCTTGCAGAGGGGCCCCTGATATATGCCCACACCCCTCCTATTCCGTGCCTTGCAGCTGGATGCAAAAGGAGAGAATAGCTGGGGTACCCCGATGAGCCTCAGGGACCTGAGGAGTAGTGCCAATCTGGGGGTGCAAGATGGATGCAGGAGGGACACTGGAGAAACTTTGGTGGCACCCGTGGCCCTGGTTTCTCCTCTTCCTCTCCCCTCTAGGCCTCTGGACTCCCACTATCTATTTTGTCTGCCATCTGCAGATCCCCACTCCCACCCACGGTTGTCTTCCCAGCTGTTCTATCTTGACTCTTCCTGCCTCACACAGCCAGGTCACCCGCAGGGGGAGGCAAAGCCTTGGCCCAACCTTCTCATTTCAAGAACCTTGGATCTTTGTGTTCATACCTCAGCAAACTCCTGCAGGGGCAGCAGTCAGGAGGCATCTGTGAACTCCCTGGGCAGGGCTGGGCAGAGGTCAAGGGCATGGCCTTCGGCAGCAGTCAGAACAGCTTTCAATCTCTTCTCCAGTTTCTAGCAGCGTGGTCTGGGCCATGTCAATCAACTTCTCTGAGCTTCAGTGCTTCATCTGTAAAATGGGTCTGATGACTCCAACAGTTATTGTGAAGGTTCAATACATTGTAATACATGAAATTGCCTTTAGTTAGCCAGTTTTTGACAATGATAGATATGTATTAGGTGAAATGCTACATCAAAAAACTGCATCATTGGTAAGGTTTATACCTGATGCTGTACTTTTTTGGTATGCTTGATGTTTTATATTTGTATAAATGCTACCTACTGACTGTAAAGAATTCAAGCAACACAGGAAATCACAAAGAATAAAGTAAAAAGCACAACAAAATAAAATAAATCTCAATTTCAAAAATTTAGTCATCATTAATGAATTGCCACTATTTTCAGAAATCTCTTTTTGCATTGATACAGAGATAGAAGTTTAGAGAGATAGGTTGATAGAAATGTTGCTGGCCATGCACAGTGGCTCACACTTGTAATCCCAGCACTTTGGGAGGCTGAGACAAGAGGAGTGCTTGACCCCAGGAGTTTGAGACCAGCCTAGGCAACATAGCAAGATCTCATCTCTATAAAAAAAATTTTAAAAAGTAGTTGGGTGTGATAGCACTCACCTGGGGTCCCAGCTTTCCAGGAAGCTGAGGCAGAAAGATTGCCTGAGCCCAGGAGGTGGAGGTTGCGGTGAGCCGTGATTGTGCCACTGCACTCCAGCCTGGGTGATAGAGTGAAACCCTGATTCTCAAAATAAATATGTTTAAAAAAATCTATTCAAAAAAATGAGAACATTAAACCTCTCAGGCCTCTGGGATCCTGAGGTCCACAGTGATGTAGGAGTGGGGATGGTCCCCGGCATCCGTACTGTCCTGCCGCAGGACTTGGCAAGGCTGGCACCTGCTGTGAGGTTGCCAGCTGGAGAATCATGCCTGTCAGTCTGACAATAACTGGACTCCATGACACTGGCAACAGCAGAGCATCCTGCCCACCTGCGGGCACACCCAGATTGCATTTGCTGAAATAAATTGCTGGGGAAAATAAATCCTGCACACATGATTAATGGGGGGCAGGGAGGCAGGCAGCCACCATGAGGAGCCGCTGGGGAACAGAGTGACAGTCGGGCACAAAGCCAGTACAGCCATGGGGCCTCTGGAAAGGGGCTCTGGCAGCTGCACAGCCATCAGAGTCACTGTGGCCCCTGGCATTGCCTCTGCAGAGGGGACCTGACCCCACAGGCTGACAAGGCCCTGAAAGACAACCAGTCCCCAGCTCGGCTCCCCATCTTTGCTGGTTGTGCAGAGGGGGCTGATTTTGAGTGTGGAGCTCTGACCTGGGTCTGGTCATGCCTCCTGGAGATTGGGGGCCCTATGGAGCAGAGTAGGGAAGAAATAAAGCCAGGGTCTCAGGAGGAGGGATGCGGTTGAGGGGAAGGGATTTCCCTACTGGCCAGCTGCGAGACCTTGAGCAAATTACCTACTGTCTCTGAGCCTCAATCTCCCCATCTGTACGTGGAGCTAATGCCGGTACCTGCCTCATAAGGTTGCTAAAAGGTTCATCTTAGGCCAGTCATGCAAAGCACCTACTAGGGAGTTAGGGTGCTGGACACACAGGGCTGTCCCAGACAACAAAGGTGTATTCAGCATCTGCGATGTGCCCATGCTGTGCAGGGCACTGGGGTTCAGTCTCTGTCCTCCTGGAACTTAAAGGCTGGTTGGCAGGGAGATGCTAAAGAAATCATGATGATGACGATGTAAGTCATTTAAGATGCACATGGTGCTGTGCCAGGGAAGCCCTGAGGACCAGCAGTAGGGAAGGTGCTTGCTTACAGTCTGGAAATCAAGGCACTCTTTCGAGAGGCAGAGGGCACTGAACATAAATGACTTAGTGGCAAAATCTAAAAGTTTGACAGTGCATCCTTTTGGTGAGGCTGTTGAGAAACAGTCTCATTCCTTGCTTGTGGGAGGGTCCTTGCAGTGGTATAAACCCATAGAGGGTAGTTGGCAATTCCTATTGAAATTTCAACCCAAGCTACACACACTCTGGTTTTTGTTTTTGTTTTTTTTGAGTTGGAGTCTCACTCCGTTGCCCAGCTGGAGTGCATTGGCATGCTCATGGTCAACCCCAGCGTTGACCTGCTGGGCTCTGGTGATCCTTCTACCTCAGCCTTCCAAGTAATCAATACTACAGGTATGCGCTACCACACCCGGCTAGTTTTTTATTTATTGTAGAGACGAGGTCTCGCCAAGTTGCTTAAGCCACTGAGCCCAGCCTACACACACTCTTATTCCCACTTTAGGACATTGTATCCTACAGATAGGTATAAAAACATGCATGCAGAATGACAGATGTGCAAGATTATTAGTAAGAAAAGGGGGGGGGAGTAGCAATACCAGATAGTGATCAAGGAAGGGCCGAGTTAAATAAACTACATACAGCCTCATAATGGAATACTATGCAACTTTTTAAAAGGAGCAAAGAATCGATTGCCGTGGAAAGAACGTCAAGACAGATGACATGAAAACTGAAAACAAAATTAAGACCAGTATATATGTTATGCTACCTTTTGTGTAAGAAAGGAGAAAAATAAGAGCATATACTTTAATTTTCTTCAGAAGACTATAAAGTGAAAGTAGCTACCAGAGGGTATATGAAGCAGGAGAGAAAACAGGTGCATGGGAATGGGAGTGGAAGAATTTTTACTTCAAATTGCTTTATTTTTTTAAAAATTAAAAAATATTTCAGGTGACTCATACCTGTAATTCCAGCACTTTGGGAAGTCTAGGCAGGAGGACTGGATCAACCTGTGCAAAATAGTGATACCTCATCTCAAAAAAAAAAAATGATTATCTAGGTGTGGTGGCACATGCCTGTAGTCCCAATTACTTGGGAGGCTGAAAAAAATATCTATCTTAGGGACTTTGTTTCTTGCTAGAGGGCAGAGGGTTCCCCATTGGAATCACAGCATACACCTGAAGAAGCTGGAGGGGTAGGTGGTCCATCAGTAAATGTACTGACCTCAAGCTGGGGTGGCCCAGGAGTAAGGATTAATCTCTGGATGAGTCCGAACAAATCCAGTTTGGAAACGGTTAGTGCCTGGAACCTTTAGGCAAGGACCAGAGGCTCAGAGGGAAGAGAGTTGCAGCAGGTGTGGTCCCACCAGGTCCCAGACTTGGCCCTATGCTCACAGCAAGGCTGAGGACTCGAAGGGTGAGAACTGATGGAGTGACCAGAAGAGCTGGCTGTCCTCTCCGGAGATCTCTCAGTTCCCCCCAGCCTCTCCCAAGGGCTCAGTCCTCAGGAAGCCTTCTTCTTGATCCAAGCTCTTCCCCCATCCCAGAGCTAGCACTGGGGTGGGAGTCTCTAGTGGGACACCTGCCATCTGGCGTGGGGTGTGAGCTGGTGAGGGACACGAGGCTGCTTTACCTAGTTGGAAAACAAGGGCTAGAGTCGCTTTGCAGAGGGACACACTCATCCTGGCTGAACCTCTGGGATCTGAGCTGCCAGGCTCAAGGTCCACAGACACCCCTCTCCCCGTGACCCCGAGGAAGCACCTCCTCCCCAGCCACCAGGTCTG
The DNA here is from genome assembly GCF_000164805.1 of Carlito syrichta. NCBI lineage: Eukaryota > Metazoa > Chordata > Mammalia > Primates > Tarsiidae > Carlito > Carlito syrichta. Next base: position 412,746 of record NW_007200678.1, on the reverse strand, counting down.
GAGGGTCCCAGGGCCCAGCAGAGTGAGCAGGAGTGGGGGTGCTTCCTGTTGGCACTTGGTAGGAGAAACAGGCCTTGATGATCCGGGAAGTCCTGGGCAGCCCTGAACCAAGTTCCAAACTCCCAGGAGGGTTGTGAGCTAACCACAACCAAGGGGTCAAAGCCAAATGATTCAGGGGGAGATCTTGGGGCAGTTGAAGAAGATCTCAGTGACTATGGCTATCCTGGTGCCCCCTACCCTATGGCAAGCCCAAGCCTCTTTCCTCAGACCTACCAAGCAGCCACTCTGCCTCGAATTATTCTGGGGCTCAGTAAGGCAAGCCAACAGCTTTTTCTGCACCCACTTCCATGATCTTTTTTTTTTTTGAGTTGGAGTCTCACTGTCACCCAGGCTGGAGTGCAGTGGCATGCTCACGGCCACCACAGCCTCAACCTGCTGGGCTCAGGTCATTCTTTTGCCTCAGCCTTCCAAGTAAATGGAACCACAGGTATGCGCCACCGTGCCTGGCTAATCTTTCTTGATTTATTTTAGAGATGAGGTCTCACCAAGTTGCCCAGGCTGGTCTCGAACCCCTGAGCTCAGACAATCCTCTTGCCTCTGCCTCCCAAAGTGATCCACCGTGCCCAGGTCCCCGCATGATCTTTCCACACTGGCCCCCTTTAACCCAAAGCTACCCTCCTTTATTTCCAAATCACCCCTCCCCGTTCAAGCCATTGCTCTGGGCAGCTTTGCCCACTTGTGCTACCCAGGGTGAACGAAGTGCAGGACCCACTACATTTGCAGAGCTCCTTGTTCAACAATGATTAAGCATTTCAAGACAGAGATAGTGGAGCATTAAACCAGGGAGGTACTATCAATATCCTCATTTTACAAAGGCTCGGAGAGGTTAAGTGACCTGTCCAAGGTCACACAGCTAGTGAAGTCTACATGTCAGGCATAGTGCTTTGTATCCTTGACAATTTTCTCAACACACTATCTGTGGGATAGGGTCTGTTATCATCCCCATTTTACAAGTGAGGTGTTGGCCCACAACCAGAGTCCTCTGTTATGGCTCTGTGCCTCACCATCGTCCAAGCAGAGGGTCTGCTGTCTGCAGAGCTGGTATGCCTGCAGCAAATGTGGGGGAAGCAGGACAGCGAGGCTCCCTAGCCTGGCCTGTCTTGCCCCTCAGCCCCAGGAAGCTGGGCTCCCTGAAGCTGAGCAGGGCAGGGGCGAAGGTGGCAGGAGGAGGGGATGCTGGAGAGGAGGGTGCAGATGGTGGAAGTAGCTGGGCTCCTCGACCTCTACTCCCTGGTGCATGAGTTCCTGGGCCTGGAATCTGGGGCTCCCCCTCACCCCTAGCTGCACCTGTGTATCTCCACTCTGGGAGGCTCCCAGCCTTTTCCCCACTTCCCGACATATGTGCACGTGTGGGTACACATATGGGCCAGTGAGGTCCTCAGAGCAGAGTGCTGGGGTATCTGTGGGCCTCAGTAAGGGCTTACATGCACTAGTTCCACTGAACCTCGCAATATGCCCATTTTGCAGCTGAGGAAACTGAGGCATGGAGAGGTTGATGGCTTACTGAGGTGAGTCCAGAATTTCCAGACCTGAACATGAACCACTGGGGAGACCTCTCCGAGGAAGAAAAAGGAGTGCAGGGACTTGCTCTAGGTGTTTATCATGCTTGCACAGACACAGCAGGGGCTGCGTCGCATCAAATGAACAGTAATTTGTGAAGTTTTTTGAACTGGTAGCATGTGGCAGGTCCCATTGTAGGCATCCTCCAGGTACTGACTCAGTGATCCCTCATGTGAGCTTCAAGCATTAGGAGCTATAATCATCCCACCTTACAGATGTGGGGACTGAGGGCAGCATAGCGAGGTCACACAGCCTGCTCTGGGTCACACAACAGACAAAGGTGCAGCTAGGATTTGAACCCAGGCAGGGAAGGTCTGCTTTCTGTGCTGGCACACAGAACCACCTCTGCAGGTGAGTGAAATGGTGTGCAGAGGAGAGGCTGCCCCCGGTCTGTCTGGAGTCCACCTCTGCCCTGTGCACTCTCAGCTCCTCCTCTCTGGGGGATTCACTGTCACCAGACCTGGCTCTTGGCCAGGGACCATCACCTCCTCCAGAGGCCCCTTGACCCAGGCAGACCCAGACCCACATCACAGGACTCAGGCTGTGAGGACTCGGAGTCTGCCAGGGAGGAGTTCATGGTGCAGGAGCTTGTAGCTGGAGTTCGCCCCCTGTACTGGCTCTTCCTTCCCCCCTCCCTGGGGCCAGGTCCCCTCTCCTCAAGAAACAACCTGCCCAGAGAAGGATGCTGTTCATGTGGCTGGAGACCCAGCCTGTCAGCCTAACCGACAGGACTGCCATCCCCACCCAGCACCCGTCTAGCCCAAGAGACTCAGGATCAAGTAGAGGGATGTCAAGGGGCCAGCCATCAAGTGCTGCCTCCAGCCTGGCCCTGAATCCTCCTTGGTGGCCAACCTGTCTAGCCTGGCCTTCTCTCGACTAAGACACCCTTGTCCTGTGTGAGTGCAGGATCTGCCCTTCCCATCTATTTCCCCTCTAAGTCCTTGTCTGTCTCTGTCCTTCTTCCCTCTCCTCCCCCTTCTCTCTCACCTTCATCTGGGTTTCTGTCTCTGTCTCTCTGTGAGCCTCTGTCTCTCCCTGTCTCTGTCCCTTCCTCCCTGTCTGTCTCTTCTCTCCCTGCTGTGTCTCTGTTTCTGGGCATCTCCGTGGCCTGTCTGTCTCTTTCTCTGAATCCCTCGCCCAGTCCCCACCGCCCTTCCCAAGCCCTCTCTGGAGATCTCTCAGCTCCCCCCAGCCTCTCCCAGGGGCTCAGTCCTCAGGAAGCCTTCTTCTCAATCCAAGCTCTTCCCGGCCTTGTTGGGGGCAGGGGCACATTTCTTGCTGCCCAAGCCTAATATCTTAATGCAAGGCCATTACTCACCCGAAGTCCAGGCAGGGCAGGACTCTCCCCGCCTCGTTTGTCATCCAGAGTGAAGCCTCTGCGCTGTTCCTCGGGGATCAGATTAAGGGACTGACAGGCTGGTCATGAGCAAATTTAGCTGCCAGCATCACCCCCACCTTCTCACTCCCTGCACCCCAGGCTCTGGGTCCCTGGAGTGTAGTCTGGCAGAGGCCTCAGGCCTTGAAGTAGGGGCAGCCTGGGGCTTCAGAGGGTCCTGTTTCTCACTCCTGCTTCTCCTCACGTGTCTGGCAAAAGGTGAGGGGCAGCAGGGAGCTTCTCTCCTGAGACAGGGAGAGAGAAAAGGATCTGGGTCCAGAGTGATCTGAACGTCTGGGACTCATGAGCATTTACTGTAAAAATAGAACAACGAACACTGTAGGCTTGCCAGGTCCTGTCTGAAGTCCTTTGCCTGTATTCACACGTTGAATCCTCACAATACTATCAATATCCCCATTTTACAGAGGCTCAGAGAGGCTAAGTGACTTGTCCAAAGTCACACAGTGAAGTCTATGTGTCAGGCATAGTGCTTTGTATCTTTGTCAATTTTCTCAATACACTATCTGTGGGAGAGGGGCTGTTATCATTCCCATTTTACAAGTGAGGTGTTCGCCCACATCCAGAGCCCTCTGGCATGGCTCTGCGCCCCACCATTGTCCCAAGCAGAGGGTCTGCTCTGCATTGCTGTCTGCAGAGCCAGTATGCCTGCAGCAAATGTGGGGGAAGCAGGATAGCAAGGCTCCCTGGCCTGGTCTGTCTTGCCCCTCAGCCCCATCTCTGGGACCACATCCTCTACCAGGGCTCTTGGTTTGCAGGGGCAGCGTCCAGGGTAACTCACCATCACTGTACCTCTCTCAGACCCTGTCACAGCGTATCTTTCACCTGTAACCAGAATCTGAAATCCAGACCCAAGAGCTGAAAGCCAAGAGCTGCCTCCATGGGAAGGGCATGAAGGGGCCATGGAGCCCACCTAGAACCTTCCCATTGCTGCCTGGACACTAACTCTTTCCATACGAGCCCAGTTCCCATAGTAACCACCAGCTTGCTGTCTCCTAGCAACTAAGTGGTCCTTCAAGGGGAGACAGAGTATTGGAAAGTAGTTGACATTTGAGGCCAGAGTCCTTGGGTTCAAATCCCAGCTATACCACGTCATAGCTGTGAGATCTTTGGCAAGTCACTTACTCTCTCTGACCTCTGCTCTCCCATCTGTGAAATGGGATGATACTGTTCAAGGATTAAGCATTCAGGATTGAATTGCCAATCTGAAACTGGGAAGGGCCATGCAAAGGTGTGGAAGCAATGAGGGAAGGCCAGTGGGTCGCTGCTGAGCCCTGGTAGGTGCAGAGGGAGGTGAAGCCTGGGTCTGGAGTGGGGGCCCTGGAGTGGGTAAGCCTCCTTGTCAGGAAGGAGCCCAGCCTTGCCCACCTGGTAATCCCACCAGATTCTTCTGCTCTTCTCATCACCAGTCTTCAGTGTGCTGCTTTCATCATTTAAGTCCCCAGGGATCTTTGCAGAGAAGCCACACCTCCAGGACAGTTCTGCCTCCGGGGTTGCCACCAACAGCTGCTAAGTTTTAAGTTCTTTACATAGATCATTTAGCATTTCCAAGTGAGGTAGGTTCTTTTTGTGATTTCCCAGTGTCAGATGCAAACCGAGGCTCAGAGAGGTAAAGATACATGCCCGAGGTCTCACAGCTGACAAGAGGCAGAGCTGGGACTCCGAGAGCCTGGCTTCTTAGCATCTTTCCCGGGTTGTCTGTTGTGGGTTAGGAAGAAAATAGCAGGATGGAGGGAGGAGGGGCCTAAGGATGAAAGTGGCGGAAGAGGGAGGGAAACCCAGGGACAGGCCCCACTGTTCAGTGGGAAGATGGCCTGGAGGGCTGGAGCCAGAGGCCGGCGAGAGGAAAACTCCCTGGCGCTTACACGGCTTGGACAAATTGCCTCGACTCCCGCCCGCAAGGAGCCGGGGACACTCTCGGAGGGTGGGGGGAGAGCGGGGAAGCGGGGGAGGGCAACGGCAGCCACCACACTCCCAGAACCCGGGAAGTAGTTGTCTTCCGGCACCCGCACGGGAAAGCGAGGGCAGAGGAGTGAGGGGGCCCACCCGAGGAGCAGGTGCAGAACGAAGGGCACGGAGAGGAGGCGCCGGCGGCCCGCGGGCCCGGGCAGGGGCGCGGCTGGGGAGAGAGAGTCCCGCCGGGCCGCGTCCGCAGGGCCTGGTCCCCAGCCAGCCCCCCAGGTCCAGCGGCGGGCCTCACGGTGCAGGAGGAGGGAGGGCTGAGCGGGACATTGACCTATATTCAGACAGAGCTCAGCCTCCCGCCCCAGTCTAGGTGACCGCTCTCCCCACCCCGCCACGCGGCCCTCCCAGCCGAGCCCCACCCCCGCCCGCCCAGCCCCCTCCCGGGGGCCAGGGCCGAGGTCGCTGCGGCAGCTCGGGCCGCTTGACTCCGTGAACTAATTCCCGACAAGAC
>NW_007200678.1:406122-407288 GCF_000164805.1 Carlito syrichta | reverse complement strand
GGCCCGCCCCGGCCTTCTGCGGAGTGCGTGTCTGTGCGCACATCTGTGCTCTGGGCCTCGGGGGTCCCCACTGGGTTCCGGGTCTGGCCCAACTAGGTGCACCTCCTCTCCTGCTTGCCCTCCTCTGTCCTTCCCCTTCTTTATCCTCAGAATTTGCCACCCTCCCCCCCCATTCCCATGTCTCTTATTTTGGTGATATTTCCGTGGGCATGTGCACAGTGAGTTCCACGCGTGCATATCGACACCCAGGCATGCACACACGAGTGCACACCGGGGCCTACCCGCGTACACAGGTGTGTGTCAGCAGGAGCACATTTCAGGCATGTACACCGTGGTGCCCAGGGACACACGTATGCACACAGAGACACACAAGTGCCACACCTGCTCACACCCAGTCCTGGGTCTGCTTGGAGGTGTTGCAGGCCCCACGGGGCCCCCTGAGCCCTAGATAAGGAGCCTCTAGACTCAGACCCTCCTCAACCAGGCTCCTGGGCCCCCAGAGGAGCATTAGAGCTGGGACTGGGGAAGGGGCTGGAGAGGGGGAAGGGAAGCCTTGTCAAGGACACCAGCAAGGAAAGGAAAAAAAAAAAACAGAGTGGAAGAAATAAAATCAAAAGGCTTTTAAGACTGCTCTCCCCAAGTAGTTGATGTCTTGGCTGCGATTGCCGGCAATGAAATATTGTGCTCTCTGATGGCTTAATGCAGGGAGCTCCGCAGCCCCCTCCCCCTGCCGGTGGCAGTCCCTCCCCTCCCCCTGCCAGTGGCAGTCCCTCCCCTTCCCCCCACCTCCTCCCCTTCCACCTTGGCAGATCTGCCTCCTTGCTCCCAGAAGGGCCTAGCGTGCTTAGTGGAGGGCACAGCTGATGCCCACTTCTAGCCTGGCACTGACCCCAGGAGGGGCCCCACAAGCCACAGCTGGCACAGACACCCCAGCCCACAGACAGGTCAGAAGGGGAGAGCCCAGCTGGGGGCTGAAACCCTGCCCATGCCAGACAGTGGGGGTGCCCAGGGCTCTCTCTCTGCAGAGTTGCTGGCTCGGGGGTCTTTGAGGTATGACAGCACCCTCAGCCAGGAGGGGAATGGAAAAGTGATCCCCTGCCCTTGGATCCCTGAGAGACTGGTGACACAGCCTAGGCTCCTGGAGACTCCGTGGGTTGGGGGAGGAG
>NW_007200678.1:392385-406083 GCF_000164805.1 Carlito syrichta | reverse complement strand
GTCCTGGTCTAATTTTCAGCCTTTAGTTTAAAACTGAGCTCAGTCATGGTTCAGAGGCCTGGCTTTAAGCCTCAGCTCCCTCACTTCCTGGCTCTGTGACCTTGGGCAAGCTCGCAGCCTCTTGAGCCTAAGTTTCCACACCAGGAAGGATGGAGCAAATAATAGAACTGGCCTCATAGGGTTATTAGAGGATTAAAAGAGAAAATATATGCAAAGTGCTTAGCACAGGGCCCAGTGCACAGGAGGGGCCCATAAGTGAGGCTAATTATCTTTGTAATCTCCCCACTGGCTCCAACCCCCTTGCCTGGGCCAGGCTGGGAGCAGGCTGAAGGTGCTGGCAGTGCAGCCCCTGTTCTTTCCATCTTCCTCCTCCTCTCCCACCCTGACTTCCATACCCGCCCCACCCCCAGGCATCGGTTCACTCTGTACGCCTTTCTGTCAGGGCCGCCAAATTGGCCAAATCTCCGTAATGCTAAAAAATTGGTCCATTAGCTGGCAGGGAACATTGACAGGAGGGGAGAGCGGGGAGCATTACCACCACAGATGTGCCAGGGGCAGGGGGAGGGGGCTCCAGGGCTGTTCCCCCCATCCCCCCGCCAGGGAACCAGTCGTGTGTGTGTGTGTGTGTGTGTGTGTGTGTGTGTGTGTGTGTGTGTGCTGCGCGCGCGCACATGTGGCTGAAGCCTTGCTGTATGCCAGAAAAGCTGCTCCGGCACAGCATCTCCTCATAGAAGCCTCATAACAGTTCTGAGAGGTTGGTTCTGTTATGATTCCCATGTTACAGATAAGGAAACTGAGGCTCAGAGACAAGAAGGGCTTGAACAAGCTTGCTCAGCAGATGTTGGGGAGAGGGCGCACACCCTATGTGATGTTCGACTGGCCTCCATGGGGGTCTATTCACAGATGCCTCTGAGGCCCCAAATGCTCCATGAACTTCAATCCTGAAGTCTCTGTCCTCTGGTCCTGCTTCCTGACCCTGTCCCATGGGGTTTCTCACAGCTCTGGGGGGTGGCTGGCCAGGGAAATTCATATTTTGAGGGTCAGCTATGCCCAGCGGCTCCTCCATGGGGAAAAATGATGGATCTGGGGAGGTCATCAGTGACTGGAAGAGATGGGGGAGGGAGGTTCAGGGATTTGGGCTGCCCTAGACCTCCCTCCTGGAGGGACTCTGACAAGGACTGCCCACACTGGGCCATTCCCTGGCTGCCCATCATGGGGACAAGGCTCTTCTCTGTCCTCCTCAGAAGTGATCTCATTTAAGTCTCAGGCAGCCCAAGTGGACATTATTGTCTTCATTTTTGGGTGAAGAAATTGAGGTTTAAAGAGGACAACTAATGGGTTCACAGCTAGGAAATGATGGTACTGGAATTTCATCCAGATTAGTCTGACTACGGAGCCCAAGGTTTCAATCCTTCTGCTCCAGTGATAAAGTGCTACCTCACTGGGTGCCATGTCCTATTAGGGGATAGTTTTAATCCCAAGAATGTGTTCAGTTGTTCTTCACTCCTTAAATATGAAGTGCATCCTGATGTCAGCACTACACACTGGAGATACAGAGGTGAACCGGCCCCTTCTCTGTCCACAGACCCAGACTGCTGCACACAGCTGACACAGGCCTACCCAGCTCCTGCAGGCCAGAAGAGGCCTCACGTCTTATCTTGGGGCTGCCTGGAAAACCTTGCCTCTTTCCTCTCTCCCTCCCTCCCTTACTTTCTGGCTCTACTTACTTTTAAGTCAGTCTACCCAGCTAGGTGCACACACAGGTCATCATTCCTGCCTGTAAGAGGTGAACACCAGCCAGTGGGTCTCAGGACCCCCAATCCTTCCTCTGCAGTCCCCCAGACCCTCCATCTCTCACCCAGCCTCCCCATCAGGTGGCAGGATGGCAGGAACCTGACTGATCTCTGAAGATATGGCTGCCTCTTGAGCTCCTAAGTGAACATTTCATTTAAGCCAATACTCTGGGCTGGGGCTGGGACAGGAGAGGCTGAAGAGGAGGCTGGCAGGCTAGGAAAAAAGCCTTCTTTCTTGGCCATGACTGTCCTGAGATACCACCAAGGGCCTGGTAGGGTGGCTGCATGACCCTTAGCCTCACAGTCTATTATGGACTGTGTGTTAGTGTTCCCCCAAAACTCATATGTTGAAACCCTAATCCTCAATAGGATGGTATCTGGAATGAGGTCCCTGGGAGGTGACAAGGCCATGAAAGTGGAGCCCTCATTATGGGATTAGTGCCCTTGTAAGAAGAGACAGGAGAGAGCTTGCTTCCTTTCTTTGCTCTCTGTCACACAGAGACATATAACAAAGAGACAGTTATTTGCAAACCAGGAGGAGAGCACTCACTAGGACCTGACCATGTTAGCACCCTGGTCTGACTTCCAACCTCTAGAACTGTGAGGACTAATGTTTTCTGTTTAAGACACTCAATCTATCATATTTGTCATAGCAGCCCAAACTAAGACACTGTCCTTCCTCAGCCAGGTTGCCACCCCTAAGAGGCAAATGAGTCCCACCCTAGAGGTAACGTGGCCCAGAAAATGAGCAGACATTGAGGGAGACGGGGCAATTTAGCCTCCACTTGACTGGAGACAAAACTGGAATTCAGCTTGTCAAGTCAAAATGGTTCCTTTGAACATCTCCCTACCTGCAGAGCTCTGGGGGTGGGGGTGGGGAGCTCGGGCCAGGACTGCCAAGCACCAGCAGGGGCGATGAAGAAGTTGGCTGCTTAGGGGCTAGGAGAAGGGCCTGCCTCTGATTGCTGCTGTTTCTGGAGCAGTCCAAGGGACTCTCTCTCACTTTCTTTCCCCTTTTCCCCTGGTCTGATTCCTCAGAGCCCTTCAATGGACAGGTGGTGATGTGTTGAGGTTACACCTTGGGGCTCTGGTATCAAGTGGATTGGGTTCAAGTCCTGCCTCTGTTTCTTCCTGGCTTTGTGACTTTGTACAGCCCCTTCATTGTAAGCCATAGTCCTACCTGCAAAATGGGAGGACAGCAACAACACCTGTCTCTTTGGTGATATGAGGATTCAATGAGAAAAAAACGGTGCCTGGTACGGTGTGAGTCCTGACGGCAATGATGGCGGTGTTGATTTTGGTGATGGTAAATTTGGTGACAGTGATGATGATAGATAAGGTGACAGTGCCAATGGTGGTAGAGAAGGGGAGGATCACAGAATGGGAGTGCTGCAACCCCAGGCCCCAGTGAAGAAGGAAATCAAAGCAGAGAGGAAGCTTATGATGTGGGGGTATGAAGCCGAGAGGTGCTTCTCAATGTGTCTTGCACCTGCCCTGTCCACTGTTAACCCCTCTTCCAGTCATCCCAGAAAAAGGTAGAGGTCTCCCTTCTTTCGAGCCTGATTCCGGTTGGGCATTATTCTGAGCTCTGATCTGACCATGGCCTTTGGCCCTACCCAGGCCTCTGGGAAGCGTCCATGGGTCCCGGGGGCCAGTGTAAGTTCTAGCTCTCTTGCTCCAAAGGATGTATCAGCAGGTGACCATGGACTGAAGTATGGGTTTTGGGCAGAGGTCCCAAAGCTGTGACTCTTCCCATCGCACTCTGAGAAGGGTGGAATAGGGCTGGGGAACTCTGGTAGGCTCCATGGGAGGGGACAGTTATGTAGGCTGGATAGGCAGATCGACACCATGCTTCTGGCTTGGGGTCAGACCAGGTCATATTCAGTTCCGTCACTGCCAAGCTGGAGGTCTTGGCTGTTTCTAAATCTCTTTGAGTCTCAGCTTTATCTCTGTCTCAAAACACGGGATAATGATTGCATCTACTCATAGTAATTGTTTTTGCAGGTTGGGTGGTCAGCAGAACACCTGCACGCCTGCACCTAGAAAGCACCCCAGAGATATCAGTTGCTGATTTCATTATCGTGGCTTTTGTTGTCTCTGACAGGCTGCACAGACCCTGGCCTGGGCCACACCCAGGATGGTCATAAGTCAGGTTGTGGCTGGGGGTTCCTGGCAGGTGGGCTGGACCCAAGTGCTCCATCTTCCTGACCCCTCCATGTGCCAGGAGCCTGGGTCTCCATGGCCCCCACCCTTGGCCTCCCCCTGCGCCCTCTCCACAGGCTGGCGAAGGCTCTGACGTGTGAAATAAAAAGAGATTTTAATTACCTCTCAGCAAAACAGCAATTAGCGAGAATCACAGCACAACAGTGGTCCCCTCCTCCACTCCCCCCACTAGGTTCGCCTTCTCCCCTTCTCTCTGGCCCCCACCCCAACGCAGAGGCTGGATATGACAGGAAGTCCTCCAATTCAGCTCAGACCCCCTGTCCCTGTGCCCCAGGTCTGAGGGGAAGCCGAAGGTCAGGAGGTGGTCTGTGTTGGGGATGGGATAGAGGGGTGCAAGGAGCTGTAAGGAAAGACCCCCCAAGGGAGGAGAGCTAATTGGGCAGGTGGGGCCTCGTTGTGCCCACACCTTGGGGATGGTCAATACCCCATCTCTTTGGGGACAGTGTGGGCACCACAGGGCCTTGCATCCACTGCGTGTGCCCTGATGCACAGCCGACCCTGTGTGCATGGCCAGCACGTGTGAACACCCGTGTGTGCATGTGAGCCTGTCAGCAACCTGGGGCGGTATAACCCTCAGGACGAGCAGGCTGCGCTGGGCAGGCAGCGCATTTCCCCTCAACAGGCTTTTAAAATAATTGCCTGTGACCCTGAGCGCAGCTCTCTATGAGCTAGCCACCCCCGCCCCAGACCCCTGCTGCCAGGGGTCACTGCTCTGTCTGTCTGCAGAGCCCGAAGCACCTGTGCTGCACTTGGGGAGGGGGCTGGAGGCTGGGACCAGAAGGATGTCCTCATGGGTGGTCTGAGGCTGGAGGTGGTGGGTGGTGGGTGGCTGATTGAAGCGGTAATTGCAGGCCCTAGCTAATGCATGCTATGATTAAGCCCCATTACTGAGGGAGGCCGCTTAAGCATGGGGCGGGGGTTGGGGGGCTGACTGACAGCCTTTCTCATGGAAGGGGGAGCAGGCAGCCATCGACACCTCTGCAGTTGCGCCCCCCCCTGCTTCCAGAGTTGCAGCCTGCAGGAGCCTTCTCAGCCGAGTGGGGAGAGCCAGGCCCTAGAGCTGGGAGAGTCACTCCCCACAGACATACATGCCCACCCCCGGGCAAAGGTCTGCAAGCCCCCACTTGGTTGTCTAGGGGCCCAGCCCATCAGGGAAAGAATCAATTTCCTGGCCATTAATCTTGGGGTTCCCAGCGCTATGAAACCTTCCAGTCTTAATGCCAGGGAATGTCGGCATTGGGTTGCAGAAGACAGACTGGCTGCAACTGGATAGCTGACAGCAGGGACCCCAGCTCCACCCCAGCTCATGGAGTGCTACAGATACTGACTGACAGTGGTGGGGGGATGGACGGATCAGCCCGTGAGCCCTTACGATGTGGCCCCAAATCTGACCCACCTGTCCTTGGGGAACAGACCTCACCATCCCAGAGCAGTTACATGACTTTCCCACTAGCACATAGCAAGGGCTGGATCAGACCTCGGGTTACCCTAGTATCTCAGCTTGGCCACTTACCAGCTATGTGATTTCATGAAAGTCATTAACCTATCAGGGCCTCAGTTGCTTCCTCTATAAAATGGGGATAGTAGTAGCAACTACTCCTAGGACTATTGAGAGAAGTGAATAAATAACAGCATTTAAAGCCCACAGCCGGGCCTGGAAATCAGCTGATACTATTCTCAGCTTCAGCTTTGCTCTCTGACCCATGCCCCTGTGTAGAGAGAACCCTAAAATGTCCCCAAGATCCTGGCCCCTGGTGTACACACACTCTTCTCTCTCTATTCTTTTTTTTTTTGAGTCAGGGTCTTACTCTGCCACCCAGGCTGGAGTGCAGTGGATGATCCTGATCCTGGCTCACCACAGCCTCAACCTCCTGGGCTCAGGCACTCCTTCTGCCTCAGCCTCCCAAGCAGCTGAACTACAGGTGTGTGCCATTAAGCCCAGCACATTTTTGATTTTTTTGTAGAGGTGAGGTCTCATTTAAGTTGCCTAGGCTGGTCTCAAACTCCGGGCTCAAACAATCCTCCCACCTCGGCCTCCCAAAGTGGGATTCCAGGTGTGAGCCAACACATCTGGTCCTCTCCCCATATTCAACTGAACACAAATCTGGGGACTGTTAAGAAGTGATTTTGCAGATGTAATTAAGGTTCCAAATCAGCTTACCTTAAGATAGGGAGACTATTGGGGTGGGTCTGACCTAAGCATACAAGCCCTTTAAAAACAGGGAGTTTTTCTGGAAGACAGATTCAGGGCAGGTGTAGTGGCTCTAATGCCACACTTTGGGAGTCCAAGGTGGGAGTATCACTTGAACCCAGGAGGTGGAGGCTGCAGTGAGCCAAGATCACACCACTGCATTTCAGCCTGGGTGACAGAGTGAGACCTTGTCTTTAAAATGAATAGATAGATGATAGGTAGATAAGAAATAAAAATATTAGAAACATGTTGAGGACTCAATTGGAGCAAGGGATTCTCTGTTGCTGGTTTTAGAGATGGAGGGAGCCACAGACAAGGAATACCTGGTGGCCTTTGGGAGCTGAGAGCAGCCCCTGATTGAGAGCTATCAAAAAATGGACTCTTTGATTCGACCACCTCAAGAAATTGAATTCTGCTATTACCCCTGAACTCGGAAGAGGACGCTGTGTCCCAGATGAGAGCCACAGCTCCGGCCAACACTTTGGTTTGGCTGACTGAGACCCTGAGCAGAGAATCTAGCCATGCCATGCCCGGACTGCAGACCTACAGGAACTCCAGGGTCACAAAATGTGTGTTGTTTTAAGTAGTTAAGTTTGCGGTAATTTAACTTTGCAGCAATAGAAAGCTAATAACCCTCTTTGGTAGTTCTGACACAGGCTCTGGGATGTCTGGTTCGAAGGGGAAATTGGTGCCAGGCTGAGGGCAGCCCCAGGCGTGGCTGGCACTTTCTGACGTGTGGATAGGTACCCGGCTGCTGGCTACCCCTGGAAGGCCAGAGAGCCTGCCCAGGGAACTATTACAGGCAGAGGGGAGGGCAGAAACTTGGCACCCAGGCTTCATGCTCAGGGCCAGCCTGGAGTTGGAGGTACCTGGTACCCAGCCCCCTGACGTATCTGTGGGAGACCTTGATTTGCACCACTTAGCCCACACCTCCAGGGTGGACAGTAGTGTGCAGAGATGAGCACAGATATTCATGGTGACCAAGGGTGAATCACTAGAGTCCCAAATGTGGTGCTCTTGTCCTTTATCCCACAGTGCCACTTTAAGGAGTCTCTCACAATCCTCCCCCTCCCCCAAAGACCCAATGTAGAAGGAGGCCCCAACCGTGGCCAGGGCCCTGTGTCCAGCCCCCTCCATTACCCCTGAGCCTTTCTGTCTCCTCGCTCTGCAGCCCTGCTCTTTCTCCTACAAGGAACAATTAGTGGCCTCAGCTTTAATTAACTAACGATCCCCTTCAGCTCCAATCACTTGAAAGGATGATGGAGTGCTGGGGGAGGGGATCTCAGGCCCAGGGACCCCATGAGCCAAGGAAGAGGACCTTCAGGGCCTGTGGCTTCTCTGCCCCTTCCAAGATCATCCCTCCTTGCAGTCATAGGCAATGGGCCATGGTGACCCTAACAGGAAGGGATTCCCACCCAACCCCCACAACCTTATTTGTATCCCTCTTGCAGCAGGAGCTGAGCTGCCTGTCCTGGCCTGTCCATCAAATAGGGTGCCCAAGGGGACTGCTTGTCAGAGCTAGAGACGGATTGGTTGCAGACTCCACCGCTGCCTCCTTTTGCCGCCCCCCCCATGGCCACCACCCCACTTTGGGTCTGTCAATCTGACCCCCACCTCAGCCTTGCGGCTGAGGCCTTGCCACTCAGGCTGGGCAGGAAGGATGGGGCAGTGGGAAAATCTGGGGTCCCAACAGAGCTGAAGAAGAGAGACTGTCATCATGAAAATACTGAGTCACAAGATAACGTCAGATGGGGACAAATACAGTACAAGATGTACCAGTGTAACAGATAGAAAATGCTGGGGCACTTCAGACAGAGCGATCCAGGCAGGACTTGTGGAGGCAGGGACACCTGGAAAGGCGGCCAAGGCCCCAGCTGCAGGCCCTGAGATTCCTCTCAAGGTCTCTGGGCAAAGCTGGTCTTGGCACCTGCCCTGCCCTCTGGACTAACTGGCTCCACTATGGTTCCTGGGCCTGAGATCCCAGCTGGGCCCCTGGCTCCCTGCAGTTCTTGCCTGGGTCTCTGAGTGCCTTGCTGTCCCCATGAAGAGCTGTCCTTTCATCTCTAGCTCATAGTGTGCATGTCCCTGAGACTCTGAATGCAGCAGACACGGGTTCAAATCTCATCTTCAACACTTATTAGCTGGGTAAACTTGGGCAACTTTCTTTCCTCCTATGGGCCTGTTTTCTCCTTCGTAAACAACAGGGCTTCTTCGTGGGGTTACGTGCGCCTCAGTGTGGAGTAGATAGAGGGCTCAGGGCAGAGTGTGGCAGTTGGGAGCAGCTCCACATGTTCCCAGGGTGGTCCCACCGATGGCTATGCAGGCCGGTCCAGGCTGGAGGGGGTCCTTGCTCCATTCAGCCTGGCCCAGGCTTGGGCACCCACCCTTCCAAGGTCATGCACCAAGCTCCAGGCTGGGCACTAGAGGGCACACATCGCTCTCTGCCAGCAGTCGTTCTCAAGCAGCTTCTTCAGGTAGGGGCCTGTCCAGGGAGTCCTGGGAGCTTGAGTCAGACCTAAAGAAAGGACACTGGGTTGGGGACAGGGCACTTGGGCAAAGGGGATGACTTGAACAAAGGTGGGGCTGTGCCATGAGCACAGTGGACTTGAGGAGGGGGACATTCAGGGTAGTACGTGTGGGGCCAAACCAAGGAGGTCTTGGAAGCCACAGTGGCCAGGGGTTCACAGAGGCTGTGAGGAGGGAACAGGCAGGATTGCAACAGCACCTGGGCAGGCAAGAAGGGAGAAACTCCCTTCTCCATTAAGAATGGGAGAACTAAGGGCCAGAGCTGGAGACAGGAGGGAGATGGGAAGGGGAAGAGGGAACAAGAAGTCTTTCTAAGCCTGGGTTGGGAGTGCAGTGAACTTCTGGTGCCAGTAGGTACAAGTGATACCTGGGGCCACAACCAAACACCCAGGCACAGACTCCACCCAGGGGATGGAGGAGGAGCAGGAGTCAGGGAGGGCTGGAGCGGGATAGGCAGAGAGGGAGGGTGAGATGCAGGACTCCAGGCTAAGCCCTTAGGACTTGGAGACCAGCCAGGGGTGGGTGAGACAACCTAAGTGTCCCTCACTTGAGGATGGTGACCCTGAGGACTGTGTATGTGGGAAATACTGCAGGTACTGACAAGGAGATCCCCAAGACGTGGGGCCACATGGGAAGGCAAAGCACTTGGCCATCCATCCTCTAATGTGCTATCTATTAGGAGTAAATCAATAAAATAAAGAGACAGCTATGTGGGCCTAGATGCTCACTCTGAAGGGATCACAGAACTTACCTGGCCTCACCTTGGGAGGGCTGGGAAGCGGGGTATGTAAAGCGGTGCCTTCACAATTGTCCTCTACATACTTGTATGGCTTAAATCTTTTAAAACAAGAATGTATTTATGTATTTCTTTTTTTGTTGTTTTTTGTTTTGAGTTGGAGTCTCACTCTGTCGCCCAGACTGGAGTGCAATGGCCGCTCCCAGCCACTGCAGCCTCGACCTGCTGGGCTCCGGCGATCCTTCCGCCTCAGCCTTCCAAGTAGCTGGAACTACAGGCGCGTGCTACCACGCCTGGCTAATTTTTTGATTTATTGTAGAGATGAGGTCTCACCAAGTTACCCAGGCGGGTCTCGAACCCACGAGCTCAGGCAGTCCACTCACCTCGGCCTTCCAAAGTGCTGGGATTTCAGGCTGAGCCACCGAGCCCAGCCACGTATTTCTTATATAAAATACAACCTCGAGCTAGAGGTTGGGAGATGACCCTAAGAGGAGTCTGTGCATGACAGAGCCAGAAACCAACCACAAGGTTTAGAGTGGAAATGAGGGAGTGCAGGGGAGTGGAGTGCAGGAATGGCCCCCTTTTGCCATCTGATTGTCCCAGAGCAAAGAAGAGGTATGTTTAGGGCCCAAGAGCCTGGGCAGGTTTGTTGGTGGGCACTGTGCCTGGCATATGGCCTGGGACTGGGGATACTTCACACAGGGGATCTCCATGAACTGATCACAACTGTCATCTCTGTTTATGCATCCTCTGTGCTGTGCTCTGGAAGGGGCTGTGGGCTACAGAGATGCATGAAGAACAGGAGGTGTCACAAGAAAGGCCTTGGCATCCAAGTTAGTGGGGGCCCAGGAAGGGGGAAAACCCCCGGTCTGTGGAGGCAGCACCTGGCCAGATGGGAGAGGCCACTTACAAGTGGCCCAGAAGGATGATTGACAATTAACCAGTGGAAGAGGGAATGGAGGAAGGGTGATCTGGGCAGCTGGAACAGCAAATGCTAAGGCCTGAGTATAAGAGAGCCAGCCAAGTTCTGGGAAGTGAAAATAGATCAGAGTGATCAGAGGAAAGAGGAAGGCGGGGGTGAGAAGGCAGAGAAAGAGAAGGGCAGAAAAGGACTGAGAAGAGGCCACTGCCTCCAAGGCCACGTAAAGCTGTGTGAGCTTAGTTGTGAAAGGTGAGCAGAGGGTTCAGGCAGTTGGAGGCTAGTGGGGAGACCATGACAGCCCGTCCAGGTTGGAACAGACCTAGCAAGGCATCAGGGGCTGTAAAGAAGTTCAGCGAGGGGTCTGGACAGGGTGAAGGGGACACTTAAGCCCTGCTCAAGGAGGGCCAGGAAGTTTGGGGAGCTGACGGGCCAGGCGAGGGAGACCAAGGGCTGCCCTTGAGGCATAGGCCAGTGGAGGGCAGGGTCCAGTCGCCCCCATCTCCGCCCACAGGAGTAAACCCCACTGGAGGCTCAGGCAGGACTGATGGATATTCTGTTACCCCAACTGGTCACAGCAACAGGGAGGAATGAAGGCATGCAGCTGGGTGGTGGGTGCATGGCTCTTGGGGCCCCTTAGGTCTGCTGTAGGCACCCAGTTTTCCAAGGAGAGCCTGAGTCAGCACCACAGTGGCTGCTCAGTGGTTCTGGCCTTCCTCCACCCCCTCCCTGCCACCCCAGCCACTTGGGAGAGTCATTTCATTTCTCAAATTAAAAATCCATTTTGTGCTGTGAATAATAGATGGGATGAGTCCTGAGAGGCTGGGTGGAGGGCAGGAAGCTGGTTGCGGGGCGGGTGGTGGGGAGGTGTGGAGGGGGGGGTTTCTGGATGCAGAAGATACTACAGATTTGTTGGAGAGGAGCTGAGACTGATTGGACAGTATAGGGGGTGGAGGGCATCTCCCAGATCTGACCCCCTGCTCTGACATGCTGAGGCAGGGCTAGGGCTTCCACCTCATCCCACACACAGGCTAGAGGAGGGAGAAACTGGTCTGACCACGACTGAGCTCCAGGCGGGGTCCAGCCTGGCGTGAGGGTGGCATCCCTCCCTTAGAGCAAGGCACTTAGCACCTCACTTGGTGATTGCTCAACAGATAGGAGGCATTAGAGTGAGTGCTACTGTCCCAAACAGCAGGACCCACCAGAGCTGATTTGAGATTGGGTCTCAGACCACTCAGTCCCGATCACTCCTGCACTGACTGCCAATAAAAAGGGCCCCAAGGCCCACCCCCTTGGCTCTTTCACCCCTTCTCAGAAAGGGAAGCTGAGGCTGTAGATGGGTGAGAGGCACTGGTCTGGCCTCCAGTTCCCCGGTCCCCAGCTTGTGAGGGTAGGGGTGGGGGCAGCAGCTAGAGCTGCCTTGGAGAGAAGGCCCTAGGGGTGTATAGGCCAGAGGTGAGGGATTGGGAACCCCACTCTCTGCCTCCTTCCTGACCAAGGGCAGATCCCAGATGCCCTGCTGCATGGGGCATCACTGGGTCTGGGTTCTGGGGAAGGGACTTTCAGTAGCCCTGACTCCAGGGAGCTGGGGGCCAGACCAGGGGTGCCTCCCCTGGTCTGGTCTTCAACTTGGCAGGGTTAAGCTGGGCACTGCTGTGGTCTGGCATTGTTTTGCTCATGAGTCATGGGGTCACCTTGGCAACTAGGAATGAGGGAGGAGCCCCCAAAAGAGTGAGGGAGCTGGAGGCCAGACCACCGGCATTCCTCATTCACCTGCAGCCTCAGTTTTCCTTTCTGAGAAGGGGCAGAAGAGCCAAGGGGGTAGACCTCGGGCCTCTCATCACTGGCAGTCGGTGCAGGGGTGACAAGGACTGTGTGGTCACAGTCCCAAGTTAATTCCAGTAGGCCCTGGTTGCTGCACTCTGGACTGGGGTCAGGCCTGGGGAGCCTCATGGGGCTGGGTATGGGAGATGAGATGTGAACAGAGCAGGCAAGATGGAGCCGGGCAGGCAGGGAGCCTGGCTGGGAGTCGGGAGGCTGATGAACAGATCAATAGTAGCTGATTCTGGGAGCGGGATGGCCAGAAGGGGGGTCCCAGTGCTGACCTGGGAGGGAGGAGGTACCGAGAGCCTGGGTCCCCACCCCCCGTGGCTGGAGCAGGAGTGTCCCTAGGGAAGCATGTTTGCTTCTGTGCCTTTCTGTCGGAAGAGTGTCGGCCCTGAGACAATATCCATTTTTATATTTCTTGGAAATTTCACGGCATTCATTTCGGGGAAAATAAAAGCTGTCATTGCTGGAGAAATGATACCAATCAGGGCCTGAAAAGGCTGGAAAATTATCCTCCTGGAGACGGAACGTTGAGGGAAAAATGCAGATTAAAAGCACAAAGAGCCACTTTGCCACCTCCCTGCCCTCCCCTCCCCCCTCATGGAATCACCGCATTTTAAGTAATTCCATTTTTCCTCCTTAGAATTAATAGGACCCCAAAAGAATGCAAGGAGCAGGGGAGGACCCTGGGGTGGCCAGAGCTGGAGGCGGAGTATCCGGAATGGGGCTTAGAGATGGAGAGATGAACAGAAAGAGTGCAGGCGGGACCGGGGCAGAGGATACCATTCCGGGCCAATAACCCAGTAGCTGGGTAGATGTGCAGCCCCAGGGGAGGACAGGGTGATGGGTGGGTCCTTGGAATTGCCACCTTGTCATCGTTTATATCAGATGGTGCTACACGGCTATCTCAAACATTGTTTAAGTCAGTCTTGCAGGCTGGAGTCAGCAGGCCTGGGAAGGCTGGTGCTTTGTGGGGTCTCCTGTTAGGGACATCATTTGGAGACAGGATAGGGCCCAGCAGGTCAGAGAAAGCAGACTCCAGAAACAGTATCAATCTTCCAAAAAGCCCTGAATTCTCTGTGTTCCATGAGGGCCAGGCCCTGTGGCCACAGCTGGACACAGGCAGAAGTGGGCTCTGCCTGCAGGCAAGGGGAGGTCCCACATGAAAAAAGTAAGAAGTTCAACTGGAAGAAAGCAGGGGGTGGGTAGATTCCGAGTCCCCCTCCCACCTAGGCTGTCTTCCCACATACCAGGGTCCTGAGCTTGGGGCATGTCTGAGAACTGGGGCTGCTGTGCAGAGGGGGCAGGCTCCTGTCCTGTCTCCAGCAGGGAGTCCTCTCCTTCCTCTGTAGGACTTTTCTTCCTACCGGGGCCAGGGAGATCCTGAGCGTGGTGCCCGTGTCAGCCAAGGCTGGGGGCCCTGCTGCTCTCCCTACCTCTTACCCGCCGATCTCAGCCCCAGGCGGTCTTCCTGCAGGCCTCC
>NW_007200678.1:390959-391390 GCF_000164805.1 Carlito syrichta | reverse complement strand
CCTCCGCTGCCGCCGCGGTCGCTGCGCCGAGCCTCCCGGCTTTGTCTGCGTCCTCGCGGCTGCGGCTCCGGCTGCGGCTGCGACTCCCGGGCTGGTCTTTGCGGCTCCTCGGACTGCGCGGCGCGGTGTCAGGGCTGGGGGAGCGCCTGAACAGCTCGCGCAACGCTGGGGGTGAAACTTCGCCCAAGTTTGGGTCCTGGGGAGAACCTGTTGAAGCCGGGAGTGGCCCGGGGCGGGGACAAAGACGGGGGTGGGGACGAAGCCGGTCTCAGGTTCTCTATCACGGCCGTCGGGGGTGGAAGCCTGTGTCTCTCTGGCCCTGGGGCGATGGCGCGCGCTGCTGGGGAAGGGGCCGGTGGTCATTCGGGCCACTGAGCAGGAGCCAGCGACTGAGCTAGGAGTGGTGGGCCCCGCGGACTTCCGCGAGGACA
>NW_007200678.1:390174-390939 GCF_000164805.1 Carlito syrichta | reverse complement strand
GGGCAGGATAAAAGACTCCACTGTGCACGCGGGGCGTGGTAGCCACGCCGAGCCCGCCTCTTCCCTCACTCCGGGGTGGCTGAGGGAGGGCCAGGCCTGCGCTGTGGGACTCCACACCTGAGCCTCCATTTGGCCTCGCCGTGCTTGCAGACCCCGTCGGGCTGCGGAGCCTCTCTGACCTGCCTCTGCCTTCCCGCAGCTGCGGCCTGAGGCCATGCGGAAGCCTGCGAGGAGGCCGGCGGCCGTGCGCATCCTGTAGCCCAGGGGGCCAAAGGCTGCGCAGCGGCGGCCTCGGCGCCATGGAGGCCCCGTATTCCATGACGGCGCACTACGACGAGTTCCAGGAGGTCAAGTACATGAGCCGCTGCGGCGTGGGGGGCTCGCGCGGGGCCTCCTTGCCCCCCGGCTTCCCTCTGGGCGCAGGGCGCAGCGCCACCGGGGCCCGGGCCGGGCTTCCGCGCTGGAACCGGCGCGAGGTGTGCCTGCTGTCGGGGCTGGTGTTCGCCGCCGGCCTGTGCGCCATCCTGGCCGCCATGCTGGCGCTCAAGTACCTGGGCCCGAGCGCTGCGGGTGGCGGCGCTTGTCCCGAGGGCTGCCCCGAGCGCAAGGCCTTTGCGCGCGCCGCCCGCTTCCTGGCCGCCAACCTGGACGCCAGCATCGACCCCGTGCCAGGACTTCTACTCGTTCGCGTGCGGCGGCTGGCTGCGGCGCCACGCCATCCCCGACGACAAGCTCACCCATGGCACCATCGCGGCCATCGGCGAG
>NW_007200678.1:372267-389569 GCF_000164805.1 Carlito syrichta | reverse complement strand
CAGGCAGACGCGGGAGGAGGGCGCGAGTAATTTCCCTCGGGTAATTGCGGTGTTTAGCGGAGCCGCGGGAGCCACAGTTTTCCAGCCCTCCTGCAGGCGGTGAGGGCGCAGAGGGAGGGGTGTAAAACTGGATAGGGCAACAGCTCTGCTCAGACGGGCTGGCCTGGAAGACCAGGGGTCCCAGCTTTCGGTGGGGGGGTGGGGGAGAGGATCGTGGAGACCCAAGAGTGCCCCTTACCGGCAGAGAAAGGGCAGGCTTACTACAGGAAGAAGTTGGGAGCCCCGGGTGGGGACAGTCAGGGAGGGGGCTTTTGACCAGCTTGTCTGAGTGCGGTGAGGGACTGATTTCCTAGAGCCTGTGACAATGCATGTCTGGTATGCCCTCCGTTTAGGTATTTAGGTGGGAATTCTGTCTGTTTAGGGAACCTGGCATATTGACCTCTGACCTCTGGACCCTATCTCCCTCCCCAGATTGACCAGGATGGGCTCACCCTGCCAGAGAGAACCCTGTACCTAGCTCAGGATGAGGAGAGCGAGAAGGTGCTGGGGTGTGGGATGGGTGGCAGGGAAGGCCTGGTGGACCCAGGCCAGGATCGTCCCCATTGTCGAGCCCCCTCTCCTGGTGCAGATCCTGGCAGCTTACAGGGTGTTCATGGAGCGTGTGCTCAGTCTCCTGGGTGCTGATGCTGTGGAGCAGAAGGCCCAGGAGATCCTACAGCTGGAGCAGCGCCTGGCCAATGTGAGCAAGCCAGGGCTGGGGGCTGCCCTGGGCTGGGGGCAGTGCACCACAGGGCAGAAGTGGGTCAACTCTGATGTCAACCTCAGATCACAGTGTCAGAGTATGATGACTTACGGCGAGATGTCAGTTCCATGTACAACAAGGTGACGCTTGGGCAGCTGCAGAAGATCACCCCCCATGTGAGTGTGGCTCAGTCCCACTGGACAGGCAGGTGGGGGGCGTGGCACTGATGCTACTGATGCTGGGAATACTGGGTCACCTCTCCCCAGGGATGGGCAAGGCCTTCTCTGGCCATGGACTCTCCTGTCCTTTTATTGTCTGTCCCTATCCCCTTTCCCCTTCTGTGTGGCCCCTGCTCCTTCCAGCCTCACTGCCGCTGCTCTCGGCCCCACAGCTGCGGTGGAAGTGGCTGCTGGACCAGATCTTCCAGGAGGACTTCTCGGAGGACGAGGAGGTGGTGCTGCTGGCCACGGACTACATGCAGCAGGTGTCCCAGCTCATTCGCTCCACACCCCACAGGTATGGCTGCAGGTGGCCACTCTTTTGCCACCAGCCTCCAGACCCCTCCCCTGCACCCAGGGACCTGTTTGCTGGGTAGACTCTGAATTTTCACCTCCATCTCTGGTGACCACACGGGGGAGGCAGGTGGTGAGCACTGGAAGAGGAGACTAAATCCCTAGATGCAGATCCTGGCTTTCCTACCTACTCTGCATATTTGTAACGACCTCTCAGCTCTTCTTTATGGGGCTGTGTGGGTGCTGGGTCCAGACCCAGATTGGGGGATGCCCTTGGGTGGCCTGTATTCATGTCTCTCTGGACATCCACCCACTACCCCTGGCCTCTAGGATTCTGCATAACTATCTGGTGTGGCGTGTGGTTGTGGTCCTGAGTGAGCACCTGTCATCGCCATTCCGTGAGGCACTGCATGAGCTGGCACGCGAAATGGAGGGCAGTGACAAGCCACAGGAGCTGGCCCGGGTCTGCCTGGGTCAGGCTAACCGCCACTTTGGAATGGCACTCGGAGCTCTCTTTGTACATGAGCACTTCTCAGCCTCCAGCAAAGCCAAGGTGGGCAGCCCTGGTTTTAGGGTGGGGGTACATGTGCAGAACTTGGTGTGGAACCCTCTGAGCCCATGGTCTGAGCATGAGGAGCTCTATACATCCCCCTACAGCCAATGGTACCAGGCCCTACATAGGGCTCTGAGGTTCCAGGCTGCTCCTCTGCAGGCCTCCTCCTCCAGGAAGCCTACTTGGTCTGTCAGCTGCAGGCAGCCCTCCCTGCCACCTTCCTGCCTAGTCTTCTCAGCCATGCTCAGAAGCCACGGCCTTAGGGATGTCTGTGGTCTTTGCTGGGGAAGTTTACTCCTTCCAGACTTATGATGGAGGTGCAGGACCTGTCCCTTTGATGCTCAGCACCACATGTGGCTTAGGATGTGATGGGGAAGCACAGGGCTACCCCTTGTGCCAGGAACCTGGGACCCAGAGTGAAAACATGCTGAAATGACCCTTGCTCCCTAACCCCTGAACCACCAGGTGCAGCAGCTGGTGGAAGATATCAAGTACATCCTGGGCCAGCGCCTAGAGGAGCTGGATTGGATGGACGCTGAGACCAGGGCAGCTGCCCGGGCCAAGGTGAGGGCCCCCCAGTGCCTTCTGTTGGTGCTGTGCACATTTGTTGGGAGCCTACCGTATGCCAATGAAAGAGAACAAAAGGGAAAAAGAGGCCTTTGTGGAGTTGACATTACCAGGCCTACCTCCCCTACCTCAATGCTTATCCCAAACTGGTCTAGTGCTTCCGCCTTTTGTGGGGTGGGGGACTGTCTTCCGAGGTCCCGGGCCACCCTCACACACACTGTGGCTTACAGCTTCAGTACATGATGGTGATGGTTGGCTACCCGGACTTCCTGCTCAAACCTGAGGCTGTAGACAAGGAATATGAGGTGGGTCTATTCCTCTGCCTGCCAGCCTGACCATGAATGACATGGCACCTCATCTTGTGGCACCTGGAAGGTCACATGGCCTGCATGTTCAGGCCTGTGGCCCTGCCTGGTTTACCCCTACCCCGGCCTGCCTCTAAGCTCTTCCCATCCCCCATGCAGTTTGAGGTCCATGAGAAGACCTACTTCAAGAACATCCTAAACAGCATCCGCTTCAGCATCCAGCTCTCAGTCAAGAAGATTCGGCAGGAGGTGGACAAGTCCACGTGGGTGCCTGGCCCAGAGCTGGGGGTCAGAGGAGCATCATGGGGAGAGGACCTGGTGGAGCAAACCACCTTATAGCCATGCGGATGAGGGGGGGCATATGGGCCAGTGCAGGTCGTGGGGAGGGGGTTGTCAGGGTGGTGGCCCAGCCTGGGAATGGCACAGATGATGAACTGTGAGGATCTGGCTGTGGCTTGACCACCAGCACAGCCTTCAAGGAGAGGAAGCTAGGATGTGAGGGTAGTTGGGGAGGTTGTGCCTCTCCCAGCTGAGCCAGCCTCTACCTGCAGGTGGCTGCTTCCCCCACAGGCGCTCAATGCCTACTATCTACCCAACAAGAACCAGATGGGTAAGGGGGGCACATCTCCACGGGGGGTGGGGTCTGAAAGTGAGCGGTTCTCCCAGTGACCATGCCCTTCCTGTAGTGTTTCCTGCGGGTATCCTGCAGCCCACCCTGTATGACCCTGACTTCCCACAGTGAGTATAGCACCTACACTGGATGTGGCTGAGGGCGGGGCTGGCATACAGAACTCACCTAGTAAATGTGCGGGTGCAGTGGCGCAGCTCAGACCGCCCCAGAACCTAACTGGGTCCCCAGAATCATGACAACTGTGAACCCTGGGTCCCCATAGTCCCACTTCATCCTAGGTTGTTTAGAAAAAGGTGTAGGTTTTTTTAATTTTTAGTTTCCTGGGGTCTTCCTTGCTTATTTGAGGCTTGTGGGTATTTCAAAAGTGAAGTAACCCTGATGATGAGGTAGGAGGCCAAATCCCCACATAGGTGCCTCAGTTTCCCTCCTATCTCCCTCCAGCCTTGTTTCACACTGCCACTAGCTCCATGAGATGTTGTTTCCTAAAAGGCAGCTGAACAGGTGTCATTGGCCTGTTTCATATAGCCCAGGAGGAAGCTGAGGCACCAGTGTCCCAAGACTATGCCCATGCCTCCATGGCCTTCCTGGGCCACTTTCTGGCCTGGCTAGGGGCCTCTGGGGCCTGGGCAGCAGCATAGGGTTCTTAGAGGGTGGTGAGTGCTGGGCCTGACACTGGTACCATGGGGCCAGGTCTCTGAACTACGGGGGCATCGGCACCATCATTGGACATGAGCTGACCCATGGCTACGATGACTGGGGTGAGGCCTGTTGGGACCTTAGAGTGTGGCTGGACGGGAGGAGGGAGAAGTTGGACAGTGGGGGGTGCAGGGTGGGTGATGGGCTGACTGGAGCTAGTGAGTCGGGAGGAACACATGCTCTGGGGTGAGGGTCAGTGTCAGCCTGCTCACCCCCTGCCCCCAGGGGGCCAGTATGACCGCTCTGGGAACCTGCTGCACTGGTGGACGGAGGCCTCCTACAGTCGCTTCCTGCGCAAAGCCGAGTGCATTGTCCGCCTCTATGACAACTTCACCGTTTATAACCAGCGGGTGAGACACCCACACCCTGCCCCTTGTGCCCCTCAGGCCGCTGGGCACAGACTATGAGCATCATACACACCCATTCGTACACCTGGGTCCAGGTCCCTGCACAAACTCAGTTCCTGTGCTCACTCACCGGGCATGTAACAGATACACACAGACTCACAGGGCACAGGGGTTGGGGGAGAATGAAAAGGGGTTAGACCCTCGAAACTAGGGGTAGGGGAAGGAAAGAGTGGGTAGGAGTTGGGGGCCGGTGCCCAGGGTTACAATCCCCGAGGGAGGCAGTAGGGCCCCAGGCAGTCCTCTAGCCTCTTCCCTTCTCGACAGGTGAATGGGAAGCACACACTTGGGGAGAACATCGCAGACATGGGTGGCCTCAAGCTTGCCTACTATGTGAGCCACCCCTGCCTGGCCCTCTGTCCCTGCTGGGGGCGGGGAGAGATGATGAAGACTCCAGATCAGAGACATAGCTGCCCTTCCCTGCTTATCTTGCTGGCTCTGGCCGGGCCTGGGGCAGCGCCTGTGCTGGGGACACGGTCCACTGGAAGAGGAAGGATTCACAGGCCCTACCTTCATGCGGAGAGCAGAGAGGGCTGCCTGGAGGGGATGGTATCTCCTGGGGCTAAGGACTCAGCGTGGTGGGTGATGTGCGGAGCTGGGGCTGGTGAGGAGCTGGCATTATCCTGGGCCCAGCATTCCATGACGGGCCGACTGGGCGGAGGATGGAGAGGGAGCAGTGCTCAAGGCAGGGCGGGCACAGCAGGTCCATGCTCTGTGTCCCCAGGCCTATCAGAAGTGGGTGCGAGAGCATGGCCCAGAGCACCCGCTGCACCGGCTCAAGTACACACACAACCAACTCTTCTTCATTGCCTTTGCCCAGGTGGGCCGGGTGGGGGACTGGACTTGGGGCCAGGGGGCGGGGACACAGCATCCAGGATCAGTCCCAGCCCTGCCTTGCTAGGCCTTGCATGGCTGGCCCTGAGAGTCCAGCCTGTTGCCCATCACCCATCTCCTCCAGAAGGCCCTGTGGTTCTGAGAAGGGCCTTATGTCCTAACGTGCCTTGGGAGAGTGGGCAGTGGACGGCTGGCTTCACCTCTCCCTCCTTCCTCCGCTTCCTCCCGGGCCCAGAACTGGTGCATCAAGCGGCGCTCGCAGTCCATCTACCTTCAGGTGTTGACCGACAAGCATGCACCTGAGCACTACAGGTATACCCACTGGCCTACCGGGGCCTCATCCCCTCCTTCTGTCTGGGATGGGAGCAGTGGAGATGGAAAGGGATAGAAGTCAACCCTGGCAGCTGGGGTGGAGGTGGCCACTGGGCTCCAGACTGCATGGGTTTCTCCCCCTGTCCCAGGGTACTGGGCAGTGTATCCCAATTTGAGGAGTTTGGCCGGGCCTTCCACTGTCCCAAGGACTCGCCCATGAACCCTGCTCACAAGTGCTCTGTGTGGTGAGCCTAGCTACCTGCCTGCACGCCCCTACCGCCCCGCACGAATTGCCTCCTGCCAGCTGCCGGGGCAGGCATGCACCCGGTGCCGGCCCTGCTCTGGTGCCACCTGCCTTCCCAGCCCCTCCAGGACCCACCCTTCTGCTGTCCCTCATTTCAGGAGGGGCCTGGAGCAGGGGTGGGGCTAGACTCGGGGGGTTGTGGGGGAGAGAGTTCCCCAGATTTGGCTCTAAGGGGGCCAGACCCTCTGCCAGGCTGGATTGTACAGGCCCCAACTTCGCTGTGTTCTTGCTGCTAAGTCTCGTCAATAAATCACTGTACTGTTGCCTTGGCCTTTTCAAGGGTCCCCAGAGCTGGGGAGAGCTCTCTGCGGGGAGGCTCAGCACAACTGGGGCCCTAGAGAGGACCTTCTTGTCTCCTGGTTGTCCTGGGTCAGCCACCTCTGTTCTGTTCCACTAAGCTTTATTCCTCCTTGGCCCAGCCTCCCTCCACTTGGGCTTCCTGCCCAGTACTGAGGCACCCCCAGTTCAGCCTCATGGCCCGGTGACCTGCATTCCAGAGTGATGCTGGGTCTTGTGTCTCCTGAACGTCTGCCTTAGGCCTCAGCTTCTCCCCTGGAAAGGGGGATTGTAGCCCTCACTTACTTGGAGGTGGAGGTCGGCCCACATGACCTCTTGGCTTCTCCTCCAGCCTGGAGGTGGGCTCCTGGGGAGAGGAGAGGAAAGGAGTGGTGAAGCTCCCAGCGTGGATGAGGATGGACGGGGAACATGTGCTGCCTGGGCCAAACAAGGCTGCCTGGCCAGCCCTGCCCAGTCGTGGAGGGGAGGCACTGGGAAGGGGCAGTCTCATATCTGGCAGTCCCACTAGGGGATCCCCAGTGTTGGCATTGATGGGGGCTAGTAGGCACCTGGCCTTCCTCCCAGCTGTATTTTTCTTATTTCAGGGGCAGCCTAAGGGGGTCAACCCCTCTCTGAGCACTGCCAGGTGTGACCAGTTTCCCTGACTCACATTGAAGTGGTGAATCTCTTGCCAACCCAGCTCCTGTCATTATGACAGTCAGAGAACATCTGACACCACCTTATACCTGCCTTGAATGACATTTTAAAAGTCCCTGTTGTCTGAGTGTTGAGTATGCCAATAACACATGGCCCTGAGGAGGAGGCTGGAACTGAGGACACTTACGGGTGTGGCTAGTCTAGGAAGGGGTGTGGCTGCTCCAGTCTGCAGGTGGCTGGCACTGGGTTCGAGGTGTACCAGGGAAGACGGCAGAGGGCATACCCTTTGGTCCTGGGCACAGAGCCCAAGTCAGAGCTGCCTGTCAAGGGTTCCATGGATGCTCCTTGGAGGACTTCGGGCCCTGTGGAGGTGCTGTGTTTCTATACCTTTCTTCCTGAACTGGGCGCACACATACCATGTCATCCTGGCATCCCTCAGGCAGCTGGAGCAGACAGACAGCCCTCTCCCTGTCTTGAGGTGCCAACTACCTGGATGAGGCCTAGTGTCTGGGACCCTTCACACCCCATGACCCGCTCCATCCCTCTGGCTTGGGATCCTGCTTGGAATTGGGATCTCCAGGCTCAGTCTCTTGCCCCTACCCTTGGGTACCCCAGTTTTCCAGCTCTATCCAAGGCCAATCCCTCCTGTCTCCCTGCTAGCTTAAGGGATGCCTAAGGGTCAGGGGGACTTGTGAGGTGAACTTTCAGCAGAACTGACGGGGTCACTTCTGCCCTACTCAGGAAGTGCTGTGAGGCCTGGACACTCCTAGGGCCAACTCCCTTCTCTCTGTGCCCTGCTGAGGATGCCAGTGGGAACCGATGGAAGGAGAAGTCTGAGAGAGGATACGAGGTTCCTGGCCTTGAGGCTGGTCCAGAGCAGGTTGCCTGATGCCCAGCATCACTGTGTGTCACCCACTAGTTCCCAAACTGCTTTTCCACACATGCCCTAGGAGCATCCTCATTGTATCTCAGTGAGCAGACAGAGTAACAGGGACAGCCCCTTTAACAGAGGGGCCCACATGCCCGCCCTAGGCCATACTGCTCGTGTCAGAGTCCTGTGAAGCTCAGTGTCCATGCTATACTCAGTCTCAGCCCATGATGTGTTCTGTTAGGAAACCACTCACATAGCAGAGACTGCAGCCATTTCTTTGTCTGCCAGTCCTTGTTCTAAGACCCGCCCTGGGGATTTGCTGACTGTGATTCTCTTGGGGTGGAGGAGTGTGAATGACCTCAGCACAGTTGCCTACCTGGCCCCAGTTCCCCAGTGTTCAGTGAGAGAAGGAATCAACTGAGTGGTGAATGCTCTTTCTGGGTGATTCTAGAAGTGGTCATGGGGCTGGCTCCATCTGTTCCCCAAGGTGGGCTCACCATAGCACAACAGGCTTCTCTGAGGACAGCTCATTGGGATGGTAGAAAGCAATCTTCACTAAGCACTTAATAGCAGGGAAATAAAGAAGTTGGGAGATGGTTTACAACTGCGCTTAAGCTTCCAGGCATCTACCTGTGTGACCATGTGCAAAGGGCCTGCCTATCTAGGCAGCATCCTCTGGGCTGGCTGAGCCTCTGCACAGTGTCTGGTTCTGTCATCCACAGCTTTTTTAGCAGGCCTTGAGCCCAGGGGTTATTGCTGGGTGAGTTTGGCAAGGAATGCGCCCTCTTGGACCCCCAGTGGCACCATCAGCAGATGAGGGGTGAGGGGCTCCCCCAGTGCTGGCTTGCAGCTTCTTGCAGTGATGGATTGGTATATGCACCCCTTCCTCGCTCCCCAGGGCTACATGGTTGCCACCTCAGAAGTCCCCACATCCTGACTGTGAGACAGAGTCCATCTACATGAGCCGGACTCAGAGTCCTCAGGGCCAAGGATGTCAGAGGTGTACCTCCGCCTTGGGGGCCCTGTGTGTGCCACCTCTATAGATTCAGGAAGGATTTGAAACCAGCTAGAGTGGGGGCTTGTAACCAAACTTCCATCCCTAGAGCCAAAGAGAGGACACCGATGAATGTGGGGGCTGGGCTCAGAGCCAGCTTGGTGGTCCTGGAATTTCTGAGACACCCAGGAAGGGGCTCAGGACATCTAGTGCCACTGAGTAGCCCTGAGCCCCAGACCATTCTAATTCCATGGAGCCCTAGTTTAAGTTTCTGCCACCTCTGTGGTTGCTTCTATGCTGACCCAGATGTCCAGCACCCTGGGTGCCCCAGCTTGCGAGATGCAATGTTTTTGAATACCTGGAGTCCCTATTCCAAATATGTTGGAAGTCCAGAGTCCTCCATATGCAAATACCTCTGGGATGGATTCTCAGGGAGTTTCTTCACATGATCCCTTGGGTGTACTGGTCCTTTCCCACCTTCATGCCCCCAATGCTGGGCAGTGCCCCAATTCCTTTCCTGCCCAAGGTACCACCCATACAATACTAGGTGGAGTCACAGACTTTGCTGAAGTTTTGGGGTGCTGAGGGGTCGGGGCCTGTCAGCTGCTGAGATCTGTTTATCTCCTCCCTCCCACTTCTGGGCTCCTCTCCCTTCACTCAAGCTGACTGGAGGAACCACTTTCCCTGGATTTATTATAAAGAGTAATTCCCCCTTCCCCTAGCTGGCTCCAGGCTTGTCCAGAGGCTGAACTCTCTCTGCCCCCTGAGGGCGTGCCCTTAGAGACACCTGGTGGCTGGACATGGCAGGGCTCAAGAGTCCATTCCCCATGAGCTCTGTACCAGCCAGACTGCAGAGGATTTTTTTTTCTTTACAGATATGAATTTCTCCACCTCCCAGTCCTTAAAAAGCAGGAGAGACTATAATCTGTTTGTGTTTCAATTAACATCTTCCCCTTCCTGCTTCCCTTGGAAGAGGCCACCGGACACTTCCATCGCCTCCCCCAGCCCACGAGGGTGAAAGGGACTTTTTAAGAAACTGAGATCATTTAGGCTTTGGGATCAGCAACCTGCCCTCTGGGGTCTAGGTCACTGCACAGCAATTGATTCATAAGAGCCGATCCTTGAGAGTATTTTATGGAGAAAAATACAGGCCACCGCTCATGCTACTTATAGTTCCTTCATATGCTTATAGAAGGTTTCAGGACAATGTGAAACTCAGCCCATCTACCCCAAGGAAGTCCTAGCTCTGTAAGCTCAATTGTCATTGCATTTTGGAGCCGACAGATTTGGATGGCTCATAACTGACCAGGATCTTGGCAGCCATGAACTGTACTTCATCCTTGTCTGAGGAGAGCAGGTCTTCTCTGCAGCATCCATCAGGCAGTCACTCGGCCTTGCCTGGAAAACCACCAGGGCTGGGGACTCCCACTTCCCAAGGCCCTTCTCCTTGGGGAGAATTCTAGCTGTGTCCTGACCTGCCTTTTCCTGCAGAGTCCCTATAATGCACTGGAAACCACACCCTGGTGTCCTGGTGGTGTCATTGCCCCCTGTAACCCTTCTTCACCTGGTCTAAGTGAGCCCCAGGCTGCTTCTTCCCTCCAGACCAAATACCCCACCCCTTTGTCCTTACTGCTGTTCATGTGACATGGATTGTGGCTCATCTTGGGGCCTCTCTCTGGGGCTTTTTTCACATCTGCCTGGGTTGAGGGTTCTCCGCCCTCACATGCTTGCAGCCCATCTTAGAGGTGACATCTCGCATGACTCCCTGACTGTGACTCCCACTCTTCTCACTATCAATTGTGTCTCTTTTTATTCTGTGTCACTGGCTCAGGTCACCATTCCTGACAGCTGGTCTACTGACTTTGAGCAATATGGTGAAATAGGAAACTCCTGGTTCCCTCTCCATCCATGAATGCACCAAATAAATCTAGTCACAAATCAGTTTCCTCTGAAAATCAAAGACCAGTTGAGAGACTCCTACCCTGGGCAACTGAGAAAATAATCATATTG
The DNA here is from genome assembly GCF_000164805.1 of Carlito syrichta. Lineage (NCBI taxonomy): Eukaryota > Metazoa > Chordata > Mammalia > Primates > Tarsiidae > Carlito > Carlito syrichta. Next base: position 378,901 of record NW_007200678.1, on the reverse strand, counting down.
AATGGGTAGGAAAGAAGAGAAACACTCAGGCATGGACCTGCCCTGAGTACCTCACCATGCAACTGGGAAGGAATCACCAACACCCAGTTTCTCCCTCTGGAGAAGAGGGTCTAGGCCTTTCATATAGCACCCTATCTCTAAGTTTCCCATAGTTAACTCTCACTTCAATTCTGGGAACAGAGGGAATCAGATACACATAAGTCTCTCTAGACCAGCAGTCCCCAACCTTTTTGGCATCAGGGACTGGTTTTGTGGAAGACAGTTTTTCTACAGATGAGGGGTGGGGGCAGGAGGAGTGCGAATTATCAGGCATTTGATTCTCATAAGGAGCATGCAACCTAGATTCCTCGCACGCACAGTTCACAACAGGATTTGTGCTCCTATGAGAGTCTAATGTCATGACTGATATGACAGAAGGCGGAGCTCATCTCTTGCTGTGCGGCCTGGTTCCTAACAGGACAAAGACTAGTACTAGTCCATGGCCCAAGGGTTGGGGACCCCTACCTAGACCACAGAATAAAATGTAGCAGTTTTATACAGCCACAACAAGCACTTCCAAGGGCTTCATCCTCTGGGAGCAGTGCAGAGAAGGGGCTTAAAAATCACAGCTCCCTGTTTGTCCCTTACATTAAGTACCTCAGCTTTCACAACATCCATTCAAGGGACTATATCCTAAATCTCCTAGTCCTGGGGGCAGAAGGGACAGGCAGCACACATCCAACACATCAACCTTTTCAGCTACATCTAGAGAGTCTGGCTCCAACCTCACTGGTCTTGGAATACTGACATAATGTGGCACATCTTAAACTCCAGGGACAACCAAAAACAGTCCGAACAAACATAAAGATTTGACAGTCATCTTCAAATCTCTGGCCAGATGGATTGGTGAGATTCTTCTATATAAGACCAGTCTGAAAAGACAAGGAGAAGTATTTGTCCTATCTAATTCAAAGAAACCAACACAGAAAGTCAAGGAAGATGAAGAGACAGGAAAATATATTCCAAATAGAAAAAAGCAAAACAAAACAAAACAACAACAACAAAAAAAAACAAGACAAATCTCCAGTGAAGAACCAATACAAGTGAAGTGGAGATATATAATTTACCCAACAGGGGATTCAAAATAGTGGTCATAAAGATGCTCTCAGGGTCAGGAGAGCTATATGAGAACAAATTAAGAATTTCAACAAAGAGACAGAAATTATTTTAAAGTACCAAACAGAATTCAGAGAGCTGGAGAATCTATAACTAAACTGAAAAGGGAAGATCAACAGCAGATTAGATCAAGCAGAGGAAAGAATCAGTGAGTTCGAGGACAGATAACTGGAAAAGGAGTGAAGATAGTTTAAGAGACTTATGACACACCATCAAGCAGAACAACTTATACATTATTGGTATGCCAGAAAAAAAAGATAGGGATAGACAACACACTCACAGGAACAATGGCAGAACACTTTGAAATCTTGGAGAAGAAAACAGAAACCCAGAGTCAGGAAGCCCAAAGGTCATCAATAAGCTGAACCCAAAAAGACCTGCACCAAAACACATTGTAATCAAATTGTTAGAAGTTAAAAGGGAAATCACTTGAGGCCAGGAATTTGAGACCAACCTGGGCACCATAGTGAGACTCCCAACTCTACAATAAGTAAGTAAGTAAATAAATAAAACATTAAGAGAGCTGAAGGGAGACATAGACTACAACACAACATTAGTAGTGAATTTCAACATTGGATAAGTCATTCAAATAGAAAGTCAGTAAGAAAACATAGGACTTGGACTTCACTTTAGACCAAATGGACCTAGCAGATCAATATCTATCTATCTATCTATCTATCTATCTATCATCTACCTACCTACCTCAAAAGGCTATAGAACATTCCACCGAACAGCAACACAATACACATTCTTCTCAAGTGCTCATGGAACATTTTCCAGGATAGATCACACATTAGGCCACAGAGCAAGCCTTAACAAATTTAAAAAGATTGAAATCATCTCAAGTATCTTTTCCAAACACAATAGTATGATACTAGAAATCAATAACAGAAGGAGTTATGGGAAATTAACACGTGTGGAAACTAAACAATATCTTCTGAACAACTATTGAATAAAAGAGGAAATTTAAAGGGGAAATTTAAAAATATCTGGAAACAAACAAAAATGGAAACATAACATACCAAAACTAATGGGATGCAGTAAAAACTAAGAGAGAAGTTTATAGCAATAAATGCCTACATCAAAAAAGAAGAAAGATCCCCAATAAACAAACTAATGTTACATTTCAAGGAACTAGAAAAAGGAGAACAAATGAAGGCCAAAGTTAGTAGAAGGAAAGAAATAACAAATGTTAGAGCAGAAATAAATGAAATCGAGACTACAAAAACAGAAAAGATCAACAAAACTAAGAGTTGGATTTTTTTTAAGCTGAACAAAATTGACAAACCCTTACCTAGACTAAAAACAAACAAAAAGCAGAAAAGTCTCAAATAAAATCAGAAATGAAAGAAGAGACATGGCTGGGCTCGGTGGCTCAGCCTGTAATTCCGTGAGTGAATTGCCTGAACCCGTGGGTTCAAGACCCACCTGGGCAACTTGGCGAGACCTCATCTCTACAATAAATCAAAAATCAGCCGGGCGTGGTAGTGCACGCCTGTAGTTCCAGCTACTTGGAAGACTGAGGCGGAAGGATCGCCGGAGCCCAGCAGGTCGAGTCTACGGTGGCCGGAAGCGGCCACTGCACTCCAGTCTGGGCAACCGAGTGAGACTCCAACTCAAAAAAAAGACTGTACACCGTGATCAAGTGGGATTTATTCCTGGAATGGAAGATTTGTTCAACATATGTAAATCAATAAATGTGATTCACTATACTAGCAGAATGAAAGACAAAAATAATGTATTCATCTTAATAGATGCAGAAGAAGCATTTGATAAAATTCAATCTTTTTCTAGATAAAAACTCAACAAATTTAGCATGCAAGGAATGTTCCTCAACTCAGTAAATGTCATATATGACAGACCCACAACTAGCATTATACTCAATGGTGAAAAGTTGAAAGTATTTCCTTTAAGATCAGGAACAAGACAAAGATGCCCATTTTCACTACTTCTGTTCAGCATAGTACTGGAAATTCTAGCCAGAGCAATTAAGCAAGAAAAATAAAAGGCACCCTAATAGGAAAGAATGAATGCATTTGTCTCTGTTTGCTGACAACAATTTTATAATCTTACATATAAAAATCCTATTGGCTGGGCTTGGTGACTTAACCTGTAATCCCAGCATTTTGGGAGGCTAAGGCGAGTGGATTGCCTGAGCCTGCAGGTTGAAAACCAGACCGGGCAACTTGGTGAGACCTCATCTCTACAATAAAAAAAAAATTAGCTGGATGTGGTAGCATGCACCTGTAGTTCTGGCTAATTGGAAGACTGAAATAGAAGGATCACCAGAGCCCAGTGGGTTGATGATGTGAAGGCTGTGAGCATGCCACTGCACTCCAGCCTGAGTGACAGAGTGAGACTCCAACTAAATAAAAATGAAAATAGAAATAAAATAAAATAAAAAAATCCTAAAGACTCCCCTCAAACCTGTTAGAATTGATAAACAAATTCAGTAAAATTACAGATACATAATCAACTTACAAAAAGCTGTGGTGGGACCAGGTGCAGTGGCTCACTCCTATAATCCCAGCACTTTGAGAAGCTGAGGTGAAAGGATTGCTTGAGCCTAGGGGTTCAAGACCAGCCTAGGCAGCATAGTGACACCCATCTCTACAAAAAACTAGCAAAGTATGGTGGCACATACTTGTAGTCCCAGCTACTCAGGAAGTTGAGGTGGTAGGATCACCTGAACCCAGGAGGAGGTAGAGGCTGCAGTGATATGTGATCATGCCACTGCCTTGGTGACAGGGTGAGACCCTGACTCAAAACAAAAACAAAAACAAAAATAGTTTTTCTACATACTAGCAACTAACTGTTTGAAAAAGAAATTAAGAAAACAATTCCATTTACAATTGCATTAAAAAATACCTGGGGGTAAATTTAGCCAAAGAAGTGAAAAATATGTATTGAAAACTATAAAACATTGATGAAAGAAATCAAAGATGACACAAATAAATGAAAAGATATCCCATGTTCACAGATTGAAAGAATTAATATTGTTAAAATGGTCATACTATCCAAAGCGATTTACAAATTCAATGTAATCTCTATCAAAATTCCAATGTCAGGACTGGGTGCTGTAGCTCATACTTGTAATCCCAACCCTTTAAGAGGCTGAAGTGGGAGCATTGGTTGAGGTCAGGAGTTCAAGACCAGCTTGGGCAACATAGAAAGAACCCCATCTCTACAAAAAAATGTAAAAAGTAGCCAGGCATGGTGATGCACACCTGTAGTCCTAGCTACTTGGGAGGCTGAGGTGGGGATGATCATTTGAGCCCAGGAGTCTGAGGTTGCGGTTATCTATGATCATGTCACTATACATTCCAGCATAGGTGATAAAAGAATGTCAAGAAAGAGGAAGGGAGGAAGGAAAGAAAGAAAAAATAAAAGAAAAAAAAATTTCAGTGTAATTCTTCACAGAAGTAGAAAAACAATTCAAAATTTATATGGAACCATAAAAGACTGAATAGCCAGAATAATCTTGAATTTAAAACAACAACAACAGCAGCAACAAAACCAGAGGCATTACATTACCATATTTCAAAAATATATTACAAAGCTATAGTAATTAAAACAACATGATACTGACATAAAAACAGACACATTAACCAATGGAAGAGGGGAGAGGGCCCAGAAATGTATTAATTGATTATGGTTAATCAATTTTTGACAAAGTGCCAAGAACACACAATGGAGACTGGACAGTCTCTTAATAAATGGTGTTGGGGAAAACTGGATAGCCACGTACAGATAAAAGTCACTACTTATACAAGACTCAACTAAAAACATGTAAGACCTGAAACTGTAAAACTACTAGAAGAAAACATAGGGGGAAACTTCCATGATGCTGATTTATACAGTGATTTCTTGAATATGACACCCAATACACAGGCAACTAAAGCAAAAATAGGCAAGTGGGATTGCATCAAGCTAAAATGCTTCTGCACAGCAAAGGAAACAGTTAATAGAGCGAAGGGACAACTAACAGATTGGGAGAAAATATTTGTAAATCATACATCAGGTATAAGGCCAATATCCAAAGCATGCAAGGAATTCAAGCTACTCAGTAACAAGAAAAAAAACCTTATTTTTAAAAAGGGGGGAGAGCAAATGAATAGATGCTTCTCAAAAGAAGACATGCAAATGGTCAACAGATATATGAAAAAGTACTCAATATCTCTAATCATCAGAGAAATGCAAGTTAGAACCACAATGGGATAGCACCTCATGTCTGCTAGATGGGCTGTTATAAGAAAGATGAAATTTTGGGAGGCTGAGGTGAGTGGATTGCCTGAGCCCGCGGGTTCGAGACCTGCCTGGGCAGCAAGACCTCATCTCTACAATAAATCACAAAATCATTGGGGCGTGGTAGCGCATGCCTGTAATTCCGGTTACTTGGAAGGCTGAGGCGGAAGGATCGCCGGAGCCCAGCGGGTCGAGGCTGCGGTGGCCGGGAGTGGCCACTGCACTCCAGTCTGGGTGACAGAGTGAGACTCCAACTCAAAAAAAAAAAAAAAAAAAGAAAAAGAAAGACGAAAGATAACAAGTGTTGGCAAGGATATGGAGGAAAGACATTATGGTATTATGATTTTGTACACCCATTTTGGAGAGCAGAATGAATGAAGTTCCTCAAAAACCTAAAAATAGAATTGACCTGTGGCATATAATTCAGCAATCCCACCACAGGGTATTTACCAAAAAGGATTGAACTCAGTATGCTGAAGAGATGTCTGCACTCTCAAGTTCATTGCAGCATTATTCACTGTAGCCAAGAAATGGAAACGACCTAAGTGTTCCTCAGTGGATGAATGGATTTTTCAAGTGTAGCATATATACATAATGAAACACTATTCAGCCTTACAAAAACAGGAAATTCTGTCATTTTTGACAATGTGGATGAACCAAGAGGATTTTATATTAAGCGAAATAATCCAGGCACAGAGGGGAGATAAAAGGGGAGGGGAAGACCTTGGTTAATGGTTACAAAGTTACAGTTAGATGAGTTCACATCCCATCTTTGTTGCCAAAAACAAAACAAAACAAAAAAAAGTTACAGTTAGATAGAAGGAATAAGTTCTGTTGCTCTATTGCACAGCAATGTGACTATAGTTCGCAATAATGTATTATGTATTTCAAAATAGCCAGAAGATAGGGTTTTAGATGTCCTTATCACAAGGAAATGATAAATATTTGAGATAGTGGATATGCCAAGTAATCGAACTTGATCACTCCACAATGTAAACATATATCGAAATATCATGTTAAGCCGGCTCGGTGGCTCAGCCTGTAATCCCATGCCTTTGGGAGGCTGAGGTGAGTGGATTGCCTGAGCCCGCGGGTTTGAGACCCGCCTGGGCAGCGAGACCTCATCTCTACAATTAATCAAAAAATCAGCCGGGCGTGGTAGTGCATGCCTGTAATTCCAGCTACTTGGAAGGCTGAGGCGGTAGGATCCCCAGAGCCCAGTAGGCGAGGCTGC
>NW_007200678.1:352910-372072 GCF_000164805.1 Carlito syrichta | reverse complement strand
AAAAAAAAAAAAAAAAAAAAGAAACATCATGTTGTACCCCCCAAATATATACAATTATTATTTGTCAATCAAAAAATAAGATAATACTATGAATACATACACAAATAAACCAACCCCGTCAATCACTATGGATACCTCCTCCTCCTCCCCACATTTCCCACCACCCTGGTGCAGGGTTCGAGGTGCCCAGGGGGTTGCCTGGGCACATGGTTCAGTCCCAAGCTGGGTCAGTGGCCAGCATGAGCTCCTCAGGTCAGAAGGGATGAGGTAGGTGCCTGGCTTCCCGGACCTCAGCTGCTGCCCAGGATACGGAACCTCTGGCAGCAGCTCATGGCTGATCCATTGGGCCAGCAGGCAACTCAAATCCCCAAGACGCTGTCACATGATGCTGTTCAATCGCATCTCTCCTTGTCTATATTTTGCATAATTTTTTTTTTCAAAAAAAGCTTCCACCATCCTATGGAAACAAACCCTTGCAGGGGCTGCTGTAAGGGAACTGTGTGGAGAGGTCTGAAGGCACCTCCTTTGGGAGAATGTTCCTTTTACCTAAGGAGCCTTAGGTAGGTTGGGGGAGCCATACTAGTTAATAATGACAACTTTGCAAATCTGGTGTGCAAAGAAAGGACCAGGACAGGACACTGGAGACCTGGATGCCTCCAGGCACATCAGCAAAGACTAGTATCTCTGACGGTAAGGCTCTACCAAGGGGAACTCCCAACTAGATGTCAGTGTTGGGGCATGGCATGTGTACTGGTAGAAAACATGGAAACTGTTCACATGGAGTCAGTAGGCCCTGGGGCCACCTTAGAGGTAGCCATAGCTTCTTGCAGGCCTCTGGAGGCCCCTCTGAGAGGCTGGGGTTTAGGGAGGCTTCCTTTAGAGGCAAAGGCCAGTTGTGAAGATGTTACCCAGGTGGAGAGACCTGCTTCTGGAACCAGGGGGTGCCAAGGGCAACATCAGATGCAATGTCATCACCAAGGTCAGAAGGCGGGCATAGCTGACATTCCCTGTGAGTACTCCTGAGAGGCTACAACATGCTCGTTTCTACTGACAAGGGGTCTTCCTGGGCCAGTCACTGAATCTGTACAGAGGCAGGGGCTCCAGGGGGCTCCATGGTCAGGAGGACTCCAGGTTTGGTGGGGACTGAACCTGTGGTGCCCTCTGTGGCCTCTGTCCAGGTCTGTGCTCTGCAGGGAGTGAGATGCCCATGGTCACAGAGAGTAACTCAGCCTGAGTGTTCTGCCCCAGGGACCAGGCTCATTGGGACCCAGCTGGGCCTCAGGGGATTTGGATAAAGGGACATGACATCAGGCCCTCCTGAGTGCCTGCTGTGTGCTGGGCTTCCCACAGGCGTTGCCACAGGTATTGGACAGTGGGCAACCTAAGACAGGAAGGAGCGCTCCTCATATTTAATATGGAGCTCCATGCTGGCGCCTTTGCCCTTTATGCAGGCACCCTCTTCATGTGGTTCTCACATGTCCCAGAAGAGGAGAATGGGGTGTCACAGGCCAGGGGTTGACACAGGAGACCCCTCCCCGGTGACACACTTAAAGAGGATTGCGGAGGATTAGAGTTTCGTGTCTGCCTAAGTGGATTTACAGATTCAGATGGATTTATAGGATCTAGTTTTAACCAAACTCAATCTCCACAACGTCCAAGTGGCTTCCAAAAGACTCCTGTAGAGAAACTGCTGTTGTCACCAATAAACCAGAGAGGGCAGACAATAGAAGGGGCTGTGCCAAGAACTTGTACTCCTGGCATAAGCTCATATCACCTGTCATACAGACGTGAGAAGGTAGCTCCCTAATATATTAAAAAAAAATCAGCAAAGAAGAACTCTTTGACGTACCCCACCCTGTCTTACTGGGGAAGGTTGCCATAGGTGCCTTGTGCCTTGAGGTTTTAGTCAACAGCAGCTTGATATCCTTGTACTTGGCAAGGTGTTGGAAACTCAGCAGTCACAACTGAAGAGAAACCTCCACAATTTTTTCCCAGCAGTGTTAGGTGCAGTTCAACCCTGTACTTTTTTGATATTTCCCTAAGCAATAATAAATATTTGGAAAGCTCTTTTAAAGTTTCTTGCATGATAACGTGAGACAAAAAATACTTACCACTGGGCAGACACTTATTCTTTCTGCTGCAGTAAAAATGGCAGAAACAATGAGCAGTAAATGATCTGTCGACAAACCGAAAGGCATTTCTTTGTCAGCAAACACTGTTGGAAGACGTAGAGCAAACACTGCTGTAGATGGGAAGAAACGCATGTTGGAGGAAATTACCCAGCGTGGGAGGTTTGCTACACGGTGGGCTGAAAGCACAGATGTTCCTAACTCATCTCAGCTTAAGGTATTTGCCGAATTCTGTTCCAGTAATGAAATACACAAACCACTTCTTTTTTTTTTTTTTTTTTTTTTTTAGCCACTAAAGGAAAGATACAGCAGAAGAGATATACTGTCAACAGTATAAATGCCTTCTTTAATAAAAACAGTGTCATAGGGGAAAATGCAGCCACTGATGGAATAGCTCAGAAAGGATGTTTTCAAGTAAGGCTTCTGTATAAGAACAAGGGTGTGGAGGTAGGATCACACAGCTCATTCATTGACTCATCCTCAGTCTAATCATGGCATGAAAGAAGACTTGAAGGCACACAGAATGTTGTAGGAGACAGGGGGGTTGATTTCATAAAGCTGAGATTGCCACATTGGAGTCGAATCTTTATGATACTTGGTAAGCAGACACAAAAACTTTCCCATCACACAGAATGAGTCATCTTTATGACCAAATACTGAAAAAAATTCTCCTGAGTTTCCTGTTAGGTTAAGAAAACGAGCGAATAGGAAAATAGAGACGGGAGACGGGTGGCTTAATGGCAACACAGGTTTATTCCAAAGAGGGGAATCTGCGGTGGGGCTCCAGAAAACTGAAGCCTAGTCCACTTACAGACTAAGGGCAATTTATACGGGCTTGGGAGGAAATTTTTGTGGTTGGTATTGCCAGGGGGTAACTAAGGCTTGTGATTAAGGAAGTTGAGGGGAAGTTTTGTGGTTTAAGTTGAGTGTTAAACATGGCAGGAAGCACTCTGGTCTGTGCTCGGCTGGTAGTATTCCATCCTGGTTTGTGTTAGTAAAATAGCAGTGGTCTCTAAGATGGCACCCCCCAGGCTAACATTGTCTTCCTTCCATTGCTGGATAAAATTTTAAAACAAGTATAATGATTAAGTATATCTAGCTAAGGATGTCCATCTTCTGATCAGCTTCCATATCTTTTTTTTTTTTTTAAAGATGTGGGGTACAATTCAGGATTAGGCATACGAGCGGTCATCGTACGGGTAAAGTTTGGACCTCCCTTTGGTCCCTACTTAGCTTGCATATCTTTGTGGCAGTCATGAAAATCCAGAATTGAAGTAAACTGCCTGGAGAGCCAGGCCTTCAAATTGATGTGTTACAATGTTAAATCAAGATTTTAGTAAATAGGGAAGCAAATTCAATCATGTAAATATTTCTACTAAAATGTGTCAGTAAACACATAAATTTATAATATTGCAAATTTGCTGAACAATGAGGTTGATTTCCCCTTTATGTAATTCCTTTAAGTGGTCTCCTTGGAGCAGGTTAGAAACTCAGTAAGCATAGTTATCCCGGGATGGTGATCCAGAATGCTTTCAGATGTGCATCAGAAAGACTTGGAGTCTGCACCTTCCCCAAGTCCCACCTCAGCCTCCCCAACCCCCGCTGGAAAAAGGATTAGACTTTTCTCCTGGCAACAGCAGAGTGCTCAATTCCCAGTCTGGGCCTCCTCAAAGACCTCCAATCATGCACCCCTCTACCCAGACTTCAGACTCTTCCCCCATCTCCCCGCCCCCATCTTCCTTCCCCCTCAGGTTATATCTCCTTTACCTACCCACCCATTCTGATCCAATCCACTGGCCTCAAAGAGCACCAGCTGGTCGCCGCCTCAGGGGCTTTGCACTGCTCTTCTGCATTGTTCCAGCCCTCACTTTGTCCAGGTCTCCTACTCAACTGTCTGCTTCTCAGGAGCTCCTCTCTGACCTCCTGGTGTGAATTATCCACCTAGAAACATACACTTGGTGCCCACACACACTCAAGTTTTCTTTCTAGAATGTATTAATGTCAATACATTGGATAATACTTTACTCCTGTAATGAAATACACCAACTGCTTCTTTTTTACATCTCTTCCAGGACAGTGGAGGACCTGGGAGAGCAGAGAGTCACCTTTATTGAATTCTATGCCCAGGGCCCCGATGGTGGGGAAGGGCTGCCCTGGGGCTGCCTGCCCGGCACCCACAACTTCCCCAGTTGCTCCTTGGATCTCCTGGAATGGACTTGGGGAGCAGGAGAGCATCTGAGTATCTGTGACTTGGGGCAAGTGGCCTCTATGTTAATAGTAATGCTGGGGGCTCAGGGATATGGAGGCAGTACAATGAGGGGCAGCAGAGGACTGTGTCACGACCCCTAGGGATCTCTGCCACAGAAGCCTCCTTGGTAGGCAGGGTGATTGCAGAGTGACAGGAAGCCATCTCCTTAGGCATCTTGATGTGTTGGAATCCTCAGGTCCCCTAGGTGCTATGAAAACTAAAGCCAAGAATGGTGTGGCACAGAGTCTGGGTGGGTCATGGTTTGGCAAGAGAGGTTTTGGGGACAATGCCTCCTTGGTCTTCCTTAGGGCTATAGACCAGGCAGAGGCTGGGTGGTCTGAGTCCTCACCTTCCCTAGGGTGCAGGGGGCCTCGCAACTAAATCCCCTGTGTCTCTGGAGTTAGAGCAGGGAGTCCCAGAACAACCCAGCCAGGAGAGCATTAGTGTCATGGTCTCAGTACCCAGGACGCCCTGGGGGTCCAGCTCCCTGGAAAGGCAGTGAGGCAAGGAAGGCAAGGGCTGTGTGGTCTGAGGCTGGGTTATATCAGAGAGGTGAATGTCCCGTGGTAGGACACTTGTGTGGCGACTCCGGGAATGGCAGATAGGTGTGGGGCTGGGGTTGGGACAGGAGACCTGGAGGTGGGGTTCAGGAGAACGCGGAGGTGGAGAGCAGGAGGCTCAGGGAAAAGGTCCCTGGGGTAGGGGTCGGCCCAGGGCTGCGATGATCAGGGCGCAGCAGCCACCCCCAGCAGCAGCAGGGTTGCAGCCAGCAGCCGCAGCCATGCGTCCGCGTTCTGCCCCGGGGGCGTGGCGTTGGTGGCGCTGCCGGGGGGCGCCAGGCCACAGGCGGTGTAGGGCTCCAGGCAGGCGGCAAAGGCCATGACGTGCGCGACGAAGGTCTGCTCCTGCACGCCGTGCACCAGGTGTGCCTGGGGGCCGCGTGCAAACACTGCCACGTCTTCGCCTCCGTGCGTCTCCGACGACAGGGGCACAGCCGCCTGCTGCTGGTACTCCGGTTTCTCTGCAGGGAGGGTGGGTTCACAGCCAAATGAATAGTGTTTCTTTGTCTCGATTCTCCTTTCCCCTGGCCCAGTGGTCTCCCGGAACAGCCAACCCAGCCATACTCACCACTCTCACTGGCGTTGACATCCGGCCTGGGGCCCTTGTCGAGCACGAAGCCCGGGCCATTACCATACAGGATGGACGTGTAGGCCTTGCCGTCCCGGGCTTTGCTGGGAGCCAGCCCTGCAAGGTGGTGGGGGTGGGGGTCCTCTAGGTGGTACTGACCACAGCTGAGGGAACGCTTGTATATGCTAAATGTCCCACATTTTGCCTATTCACTGATTTAATCCTCACATCATCCCAATGAGGCATGCACTACGCTATTCTACTCATTTGACAGAGAAGGAAACTGAGGCTCAGATATCTGCCATATAATTTACGAAACAGAACCTGTTGCTCTCCTCGGGCCTACCAAAGATGGAGCTCCCTCGCAGGGTGTAGCCACCAAAAGAGAAGACATGGGAGTGGTCAGCGGTGACAATGGTCAATGTGTCCTTCTCGCTGGTGAGCTGGCTCACCCGGTCAATGGTGGAGTCAAACATGACAGCCTCAGTCAGTGCCCAATGAGCAGTGCCATCATGATGACCATGGTCAATCCGGCCCCCTGCAGGAAGGACAGGGGAAGGGTGATGCTTGCACTTGCCCTGGACCCCCACCTCCTCTGCTCTGCAGGGGCAGAGACGCACCCTCCACGAAGAGGTAGAAGCCACGGGGGTTTCTGCTCAGCAGGCTCAGGGCTGCCTCTGTCATCTCCATTAGGGAGGGGTCCTCTGTGATGTTTCGCTGGATCTCATATTTCGTGTCTCCAGGCTCAAAGAGGCCTGTTGGACAAAGGGCTGGTGGTGACTGTCAGGCTGTGGGGTGGGACTCATGGCACACGTGTGCTCAGATGGCACCCGTCTGAGGCTGTCTGAGGGATGCCAGGGCAGGAAGGGGATTATTACCCATGAGGTGAGTCACAGTCGGGTCCTGGGATGCCTGAAGGAGCTCCGTGCGGTTCCACACATAGCGGGCACCCTGCAGGGACAGAGTCAGACTTCAGCCCATGGTCCTGAGACCCACACCCCTGGCCTCCTCCCTGCTGTACCCCTGTATCTATGAGCCCTCATCACCTGGTGCTTGGCCAGCCACTCCTGTACCAGGTTCTTCCTGTCCAGCCTGGTTCCGTTCTGCTTGGCGTCACTTGGGTACTCAGGGTCTGGGGTCCCCGTGGGAAACATGTACTTGCGGCCTCCTCCCAGGATCACCTGGGAGCAAAGGGTCAGGGCTAATGGGTCTGGTTAGCCATGAGCGCTCTCCTCACAGACTCTGGCTCCCAACCCCAGGGCTGTGGGAATGGCCTTCTCTGGGCTGTACCTTCCACAGCTCCCACCCCCCCACCAGACCCTGCAGCCCTAGGCTCAGGCTGCTGAGAGTCTGGGACTGAGGCCGGTGTGGGGCCTTCCCCTCTGCCCAGCCCCAGCCCTTGGCCTGGTGTCGCACATCGATGTCCATGTTGGAGATGAGCTGTGTGGCGATGTCCAGGCAGCCCTCTTGGCGTGCCAAGTCAGGCATGTTGGCATCCGAGTACCAGTTACGGTCCACTGTGTGCGCATATGTGCCCGCTGGGGAGGCGTGCTGCACCCTTGTGGTGGTCACAACTCCCACTGACTTCCCTGAGGGTGGGAGAGGTCAGAGTGGGTGACTGAGGTCTTGAGTCTGGCCCTGGCCCTGCAGCCGACCATAGCCCACCTGCTTTCTTGGCCCGGTTCATCACGGAGTTGACCTCGTTGCCACGTGTTGTGCTGCACTGACCCAAACGAGCAGCTGCGCTCAAGCCAATGGTCTGATAGTTAGCCTTGACTCCACACAGGTAGGCAGTGGCTGTGGCTGCGCTGTCCGGCACCTGTCTGTCCACATTATATGTCTGGGGACAGAGGTACCCTGAGCTCAGCTTTGTGGGAAACAGCCAGGTTCAGACCCTGGCCCTAGATTCTATTTTCCTGGCTCCTAACTGTACCCGACTCCTAACTCAGGTCCCAACCAAGGACCTTCCCTCCTGTCTTAATTTCTAGCCCCATCCCCACCCTCTCTCTGGAGGACTCTGAGGTAACCCAGACCTTACCTTGGACAGAGCCAGGTATGGAAAGCGGTCCATGGCCAGGGGCGTCTCAGGCCCCAGTTTCCCACTCAACTGTCCCTTCAGGATTCGAGTGGCTGTCACGGTGGGCACTCCCATCCCTGGAGGAGCAGAACTATGTGAAGTCTGGACCCAGAGCTAGCCTGTCTCCACCAGCAGTCTCAGGTGCCAAGGTTGTGAGGCTGACTGAGGTGGACGGGCTTTGCACACTAACCATCCCCCAGGAAGATGATGAGGTTCTTGGCGGCCGTCTGGATGGGCTGGAGCTTCTTGGCGACTTCCAGGGCCTCAGCTGCCTTGTTGTTCCAGAAGGCAGGGTTCTCCTCCTCAACTGACAAAGGAAGAGTGAAGGCCGGGTCAGCCTAGAGGGGAGAGGCTGCCCTGTGTGTGGGGCAGCTCTGGGAGCCTCCTTACCTGTGATGTCTCCAAGTGAAAGCTGGAGCTCCAGGCCCAGCAGCAGCAGCACCCAGGACCCCTGCATGTCTCTGGGACAATGGGAGAATGGCAAGGCTGGAATACTGGGTGCTAGCCACAGTATCAGCTGCCTGGGTTTAAATCAGGGGAGGACTTTGTCCCTAGTTGTAAATGCTTCATTTCCCTCCCCACCTCCCAGGCAGCCACCTTGACTCCACCCCAGTCCTGTGACCTGAAGTCATGCTGGTTGAAGGAAAGTGACAGGGTGTGGCTCGCAGTGTCTTGTTGGGGGGCTATTGTCACTCCTTCACCCCCCATTTGTTCAGTATTTCTTGGGAGGTACAACTGGGCTCTGTTCTGGTGTTGAAGGGAGGCTGGGCCTGAAACACAAGCCTAGGCCAGAGCCTGGGTTTGGCCTCCTAATGCCATGAGCCCTGAGATGTGGGAAAGGAGCCATATTGGCACGGCTCAGCTAACCTGGCAACTGCTTGGTGTGTGTGGATATGGACACCCATGCTTGGAGGAGGCAGGCAGGGGAGCAGCCAGTGCCCTGAGCCAGTGGGCTGGGCCTTCCAGAGCAGCTGGCAGGCTTGTGCACTTGAGCTTGACCCCTGTTCCCTTGCATAGGTAGCACTAGAGTGAGACTATTTTGCAGGCGTGGCTTCTGATAAGGAGCTTAGAGGCTGTGGTAGCCTCCATCTGGGTTCCAGTTATTCTTTCTGTCCAGTAGTCCAACTTCTGAGTGTGTTATCAAAGGAATGAAATGCAGGGACAGATCTCTGTACACCCATACTCATGGCAACACTATTCACAGAAGCCAAGAGGTAGGAGCAACCCAAATGTCTATCGACGGAGAGTGGATAAACCAAGTGGGATACATACATACGATGGAATATCATGCAGTCTGAAGAAGGGAGGAGACCCTGACAGCTGCTACAACATAGATGAACCCTGTGGACATTATGCTCAACAAATTAAGCCAGTTAGAAAAGGACAGATAGGCACGTGTACACTTCCATGAGGCCCCTAGAGTAGTCAAATTTGTAGAGACTGAGGTAGAAAGGATGCTGCCTGGGGCTGGGAGCAGGAATGAGTTAGGGTTAGGGGTGGGGTTAGAGTTATAGTAGGTGTTTAATGGGTACAGAGTTTCAGGGGGTATTTTTGGTTTGTTTGTTTGTTTGTTTTTTGGAGTTGGGATCTCACTCTGTAACCCAGGTTAGAGTGCAGCAACATGATCACAGCTCACTACAGCCTCAACTTCCTGTGCTCAGGCGATCCTTCAACCTCTGCCACCTAAATTGCAGAGACTACAGACATGAGACACCATGCCTGGCTAATTTTTTTTTTTTTTTGTAGAGATGAGGTCTCACTATTTTGCCCAGGCTGGTCATGAACACCTGGGCTCAAGCAATCCTCTTGTCTCGGCCTCCCAAAGTGCTGAGATTACAAGTGTGAGGCACTGTACCTGGCCAGAGTTTCAGTTTTGCAAGACAATGAAATTCTGGAGATTGTTGTACTGCAATATGCATCTACTTAACACGGCTAAACCTTAAGCTTAAAAATGACTAAGAAGGTCAATTTTATGTTCTGTGTTATTACCACAATTTAAGCATTTGCCAAGAAGAAAGTCTTCCTCCAAACCCCACCCACCCCAGTCCAAGCACAGCAGCCCCTTCTTTCAGGCCTTCTCACCCCCCAAACCACAGGCTTGGTCCCAGAACCAGGGCAACCTCACTCTCTGCCAAGCAACTGCCTGTCCTACTCCCCACTGTGCCCACAGGTCTTCCCTCAGGCAGAGCCTCCACCCCACCTTGCTTCCCGCTTGGTCCCCTCCCAGGAGCCTTCCCTGCCTCCTGTGAGTTGCCCCCATCATTCCCTCTAGCTTCTGCTTTATCTTGCTGAGTGAGGAAATTCCTTGGCTAAAGGTCAAGGGACATTTGCTAATGGGCAGACCCATAATTAATTAATTAAGCCACTCCAAAGTCAAGGCTGGTCAGAAAACCTTTGCAGCTACCCCACCCTGTTCTTCATTTGTAAACTGGAATTCTTGACAAAAGTGTAGGTCCACATGTATTTGTAAGAAACAACAGAGAGATGCCTTGTGTGCTTTGCCCAGTTCTCCAGTGATTCTATCCACAACTACCCAGTACCCCCAGTGTTTCCTGTCTGAGTGTGCTGTGTGGGATGATCTATACAATATGATCACCTGAGCAGGATCAGGTAACCACCATAGTCAGGGTATGGAAAACTTCACAACTCTACAGAAGCCCTTTATGACCAAGCCACCTCCCTGCTCCACCATGTCCCCTGTCCTTAACCCCCAGTAACCAGATATTTGTCCTAGTTCTAAGATTTTTTCATTTCAAGTAAGTTACAGAACTATAGTTCAACAGTCTGCATCTTTGGGGAATGGCTTTTTTTTCCCCCCACTCACTCAACATAGTTTCCTGGAGCTTCACCCAAGTGTGGACCGACAGTATGTGCCTCTGTATGCTGAGCTCCCTTCCAGGAGGTAGATGCACCATAGTGTGTCAACCCCTCACCTGCACAAGGCTATCTGGGGTGATTTCAGTTTGAGGTATTACGAATAAGCTGTTGTGAACACACAGGGATGGGTTTTTGTGTGAATATATGCTATATTCCTCTGGTATAAATACCAAGGAGTGCAACTACTGGGTCATATGGTGATTGCATGTGTGGTTTTTCAAGAAACTACCCAGCTGTCATGCAAAGTGGCTGTACCATTTTCTATGGCCACCAGCAAGCTGAGTACTCCAGTTTTTTTGCATTCTTGCCAGCATTTAATGCTGCCACTGGTTTTTACTTCTGCCATGCTGGTGTGTGTGCAGTATGAAGTTTCTTTTAATGCTCTTCTTATGATGATATTAAGTGTTCATTGCCCTGGTTTCTGTCTTGTGAATTTTTTCATGTGCCAGAGCAAGACTGGAGATCAGACACACACCACGTGTCCCTTGCAAAAACAAATCCCCATCCAAAGTCTATGGTGAAAACCTGGCCACTTGGGCTGCTCTGCCACCCTGCCACCCACCTTCATGACTGTCCTGATAATTGATTACAGTCCTTCCTCTGAGTTCCAGGGAATACAAGGCAGAAGCAGCAAAGTCCTTCTGGGGTGGAGTAAGAGATAAAACCTCCATTCCTTCTATTCTTGGCTTATTGTTACCTTGGGCAAGGTATGTACTCTCTGGGTGCTACAGGGGCACCCAGAGTGGGTATGTACTCAGAGCTGCTCCTGTGGGGCCCCATCTAGGCCCTCTGATACCCTGTATGGATATCACCCATTTACTACCTGAGGCCCTTGGAGATGCCGAGCTCTGTGCTGTCCAGGCTGTGTCCTGGCTCCCAGCTCAGTGGCCACCTTAGACCTGCCATAGCCAGGGCAGAGCAAGACTGAGTCCACCCCACTACCAGTGCTGCCAACCGTGGAAGAATGACTTCTGCCTGCCTCCTGCCCTCTGGATATCACCAGGACATCTCACTGGGAAATGTGATGACAGCCCCGTCACTCAGAAGAGAGCATGGCAGTGGCTGGAACAAATGCTGTCACCAAAAGACAACACTCAACATAAATGGGGAGCACGCTAGGGATACAGAGGCAGTCCTTCCCTTGGGCAAGTGCTCCCTGGGTGCTTTTCAACTCCTCTCCTGTGAGCCTTCCACCAACCCTGTAGTGCATGTGTACCCCCACTTGTACTGGAAATCAGGAACAAGTCATTTTATTTTGCCCTCCCTTCTCTGGGTGCCATACCAGGTAGATTTCATGGGATCAGGGATGCTAAGTGTCCTGAAGCCACTTGGAGCTCTGGTAAGCAGATGGGGGACACCCCTGTGGCAATGGGGAGAGGGATGTTTGATGCCATCTCAGGCCCAGCTCAGCCAGAGTAGCAGTGCCCAGCCCTCCTCTCTCATGCCAGGCCTGTCCATGCATTTCTGGGACCAGAAGAGGAGGCTGAGCCACCCTCCTCCTCAGCCTGCCTGAATGAGGGATCTTCCAGAAAGTCAGTCACCTGGAGGCGGTGTTGCTCACAAAGCTGGTAGATGCCTTGTGGTCCAAGTGATAGATGGCCCTGGAGGGAGCACTCCCCTCAGAGAGGCAGGAGCTCAGCCTCCCATGGGGGTCACAAGTTCACAGAGGGGGTCATGTGGACATTCTTGGAGGTTGTGGTGAGTGCGCTGGCAGCAGGGAATGGAGAAACCCCTTGGCTTTCTTTGCATCTATAGTGTGTGAAGGTGTGTCCGTCGGTCATGGCCACTGTGGGAAGGGACACCAGGCTCTGCAGTGCCTGGAACAGATGGACACTGGTCAGAGAACCAGCCTCAGGAAGGGTTGCCCATGCCCTGAGCAACTTTGGATGGAACCAGAGACAGCAGGGACCCCGAGGAGTCCACAGGTCACAGAGGGACACTCAGTAGATTAGGTGCATCTAAGGCTTGAGCTCAAGGGTACACATTGGGGTCCCAGGGATTACACTGTCCCATGTCACTCACCCTCACAGCAGGAATCTCCTCCTGCATAAGGGTCAGCACCAGCTGAGTGCAGGGGAGGCGCAGAGGCCCAGAGGTTCCCCGGGGCCATTTGCAGCTTCTCCCACGTGGTGGAGGATTCTCTGGGCTACCTAGGAGAGGCCAGCCTCGGTGGGTCTTCAGAGGCACAATTCAAATTGTATAAAGGGGACAATTTCATTCTATTAAAATCTTTTCAGCTCTAGGTAGATAATGTAAAAAAAAAAATCTTTTAGGGTTCAATCACTTGTCAATCATCCTGGAGGTCCAGATGAGCCAAATCAGATCCATGAGTGATAGGAAGAGAACAGACCCTCTGGGCTTCAGTGCTCATAGGTGAAGCCTCAGAGCAAGGGAACCTCAGGCACAAAGGCCTGGATGGGGCTACAGGGGCACCCAGGGGCCTCCTCTGAACCAAGTGTCAAGAGTAGGAAGTAAGGCTGGGAAAGTGGATTCCAGCAGGATCGAGCCAGGAAGGAAGCCTTGACTTACCTCCTACTAACAGAGCTGCAGGACTGGTTCTGTGCTGTGCTTCTGGGGACTGAAGGAGGGTGTGAAGCCTGGAGAAGGGGCCTCTGGCCTCCAGGATGGTGACGGAGGGGGCATGTCCTAGAGAGAGGGGCTGCAGAAGAGGAACTTTGGGCATTCTGTGGTACTTTCTGAGCTTTTCCAGGTTGCAAAGACCAATAAGTCTCCCCTAGGGACCACTGGAGAGGAAGTGGAGGAATGCTGAGATGTGTATATCCCATGATACAGCAATTCCATTTTGGGTAAGTATCCTGGAAATGGTGGCACTTATGTTTGAGGATGTATGTACCAATGTGTTCAAAGCAGCATCACTTAAATATCCAAACATTGGAAACAGCTCAAATGTTCCTCAACAGTAGAAAAGATAAAAGGTGCAGTATTTTCATAATTGAGATACTGTACATTAATGGAAATGACCTGGCTTGTGTACCGTACAACAGATTAAATGAATCTCACAAACATAAAGTTGAATGAAAGATGCAAATAAAAAAAGAATGAGCATATCTTTTACTTATATGAAGTTCAAATCAGGAAAAACTAAATGATTTGGGGGGAAAAATTATGAAAAGAAAATAAGTGTCAAAAATCCATGTCCAAGAATGGTGGCTCAAGCCTGTAATCCCAGTACTTTGGGAGGTTGAGGCGAGAAGATTGCCTGAGTACAGAGGCTTGAGACCAGCCTGAGCAATGTGGTGAGACCTCGTCTCTACAATAAATCAAAATATTAGCCGGATGTGGTGCCTGTAGTTCCAGCTACTTGGAAGGTTGAGGTAGAGGGATCACCTGAGCCCAGCAGGTTGAGGCTGCAGTGGCCGTGAATGTGCCACTGCACTCCAGCCTGGGCGACAGAGTGAGACTCTGACTTAGAAAAAAATTCGGTGGGGAAGAAAGGGATGGTGCTGTGAATGGGGAGGGTGCTGGTGGGATTCAGTCACTTTGGCCATAGTCTATTTCTTGATCTGGATGGTGGTTAATTCGGTGTTCAATCCTGTGATTATTCTTTAGGCCATACCTTTCTGTTGTATGCACTATTCTTAATGTTTGACCTATCTCAAAGTCAAAGAAAAAAAAAAAAGAAGGCACGGTTTGCCATTCGATTCAGATTAGATGCCTCTGTTCCAACTATGTTTCCCATTTTCCTCTCAACCAGCATTTCCAAAATGTGACAGATGCATATTTCCAAAGTGTAGTACTCCAGAGGGTTTTGGTGAAATGGGGGGTGTGTTTGCTGCTACCCAGACCAGACATTAAATAGCATTGAACCTCACAATAAGAAAGCTGTTTTTTTTTTCTCTTCCAATCCTTCTGATGATATCCAGGAGTGAATCTCAGTTGGTTCCAGAGTGTCTTCACTGCCACCCTAACTTTGCCATCTCCCCTTTACCAAAATCAAGCATGCTTTAGACTCAGAGCTCAGGCAGGCAAAGGACCTGAGGAGAATGTCACAACAGTGCTTTTGGTGATTTGTTAGGAAGTTGCCTTCCACTTATGACAGGGGATGGTGGTCTTCCATTCTTAGTCGTTATAGGTTTCCTTTCCTAATAAATGTAAGGAAAACCTGAACTTATTTAAAGAAAAATGTTTAGCAAGTAATCCCACAGGCTGTATATGGCTATGGCAAAAAATTGCCAAGGTGATATGTGACTAGCTGAGTTTTGAGAACACTGATTTTAAAGAAAATATAAATTAAGTAGTCTTTGAATCTGAGCTCAAATTCCCTGCCCAGCACTTACCGGGTGTCCTTCAGAACTGATCCTCTCCAAGCCTTAATTCCCTCATCTGTGAATGAGAAAAGTGACAGGATTGTCCACCTAATAAACAGAGACTCTAAAAAGTTTGGGCTTAATTGGGAATAAGCAGTAGCTTTGCCATGAAGAACTCCGGCCATAGCAAACCAAGGGTGCATGGAAGGAAGCTGAGGCCGGGGAGGCTTTGCAACTCAGGAGGAGTATCAGAAGTTGTTTTGAGACAAAGAGAATGTTAGTTACAGGCTTAGCCCAGGAGTTGACGTCAGCTTATTAGTGGAGACCGTGTGTCAGGCAAGTGTTTTTGTGCATCCGGCTAGCTGTCCTTGTGAACCATGTAGCAAGCTGCAGTTTGCAGAGTCCCTGGCAAGAGCTCTTGTGAAAGCCATCTGTGCCTGAGAGCCCTTCCCCACGTCTTTGTCATAGTTCTCATCACAGGCGCGTGCGCATGACGGCTTCTTGCGTTACCTCCTGGCTTCATTATTTTTTGTTGTTCGAGTTGGACAAAAGTGACTCCATTTTGATTCTGACGACTTTCAGAGAACCGTGCCACAGGGCTGTGCTGGGACTTCATTAGTGCAGGGCCTGGTGCAGAGTCAGCGTTGGGGTGGGGGCTGGGAAGTGGAGGGGGTGGGAGGGAGGTGAAAATCAGGCAAGGCAAGGTTTCCTTCTGGGGCAGGCTTCCACCACTCATCCCATCCTCCCTGTCACTCCAGTGCACTGCCCGGCAGGCCCAGCTCTCTTGCCCACGCCACCTTCCTCCTTCCTACCCCAGCTCTGCATGCTCAATGCTGTCCTGACCAGCTGTGAGACCCAGCAGCTCATCACAGGCCTCCAACGCCCTGCAATGACCTTTGAGATGTTCCTGTCTTCTCAGGCAGGAGCCCAGCCTCTGGTCTTTGCTGTGTGCACTGCCTGGGCCCTCCTTGCTGCAGTGCCCTCAAGCCTCCCCTCTCTATAGGGAGCCCATCCCCATCTGTGATGTTGGTGCGTGTCCATGCCAGGCCTCTCTGGCCATTTGGATTGTCCCCTCTTAGGCCTTTCTCATGGCACCCGGACGATCGCAGCCTCTCCTACCTGGCTGCCAGCTTCCTGCCTCTCGACAGCACTGCTCAGTGGCAAAGAAGCTGCAATAGCATCTGGTGCTGCTTTCACAGAGGCCTGGCCTCCTCTGGCGCCCGATCCCCAGCTTCTGGTCCATCCCTCCAACACCACGGTCTCTCAGGATCTTCCTTTCTGCAGTATGACATCCTCCTGCGGGAGCCAGGAGGCAGCTGCCCCAAGCTGAGGCCATCCCAGTTCCTTCCTGAGGGCTTTCCTAACTGGAACTGGTGAGGGTGCCTCCAGGAGGGCAGCTACAAGTTCAAGAAGCCTTGGTCTCCTTGCCACGCCAGGCCATTGCCTGGGTCATCTGCTCCAGGCTCCAGTGAGCTGGCACTGAGCTGGCAGGGCTAGGAACACACTCACCAGCCTCTGACCTTTGTAAGACCCTCGTCCTGTTGTGAGATTGCTTGTGTCTATGTCTGCCTCCCCCATGAAGGATCCATGGTGTCCCCTGAAAGACAGAATGCTGCTCTGTGCCCCAGGTTTCAGCCTGCCCCGGCCTGCAGTTGCTATGGGAATGATCGAGAACTCCTTCTGAAGTTTAGTGTCTGGTCACCCCTACTGTCATTGATTCCCTTAGGGTGAGGCCACAGAAGAGGCTGTGCACCCCACTAGACCCTTGGACAGCTTTCCTGCCAATGCACGGTACTAGATTGAGTCAATGATGTTCCTTGAATTAGCAAATGAAGACAAGGGACTCAGCTTGGGTTCAGTGGGGAGGACATTGGACCACTGATTCTGAGCCTTCGTGGTGGTTGGGTGTGATGGGTGCTTGGGCCTGAGCCCAGGTTCTAGCTGGGCAAAATCTGGCTGCATCACCTTGGGCAGAGACCTGACTCTCATGCATGCAGTTTCTACTTCGGTCAGACAGGGTGGAGTGGGCTAGGGCTGCCATGAGCTCCATGGCTCTGGGGTGTCATCATGTCCTGGGGCAGCAGGGTGAGGCCAGACTGCCTGAAGAACCTTCTAGCCCAGCATCTGCTTGGCCCACGGCTCCCAGGCTCTGCAGGAGGACCTTGGGGATAGGGCCAGCCTGGCCAGGCAGGGACAGAGAAGGATCGGCCACTGCTCCTCAGAGGCTGGGGCAGTATTGAGGGGACAGGAACAGGGTTGGGATGTCTTGTCCTTGGGGTTTTCACAGTCAGGTTGCCTGGGCCCAGAAAGCACCCAGCAGCCTTCTCCTGGCCCATTACCAAAACACCAGACCCTCATCTATCTGTCCTTGAAGATACTTGGTTTTAGGAGAAGCTACTGGGGACAGGAACAGATGAGGGTGAAAGTAGTCTCTAGAACATCTTGAGGAGGGCAGGACACACAGACAGAAGTCTTCCAGAGGTGGCTGAAGCAGAGGGGGAGCAAAGGGACCTGAGGGCAGATGTGGTGGTGATGTGTCTTTGGTTCCCTTTGGCAACCTGTCTGACGGTAGCAGAATAAAAGCAGCCAAGCCCAGTCGCTGGAGTCTTGGCATTTTGAGGCGCTCTGACAAGAGACTATATTGCGTTTTTCTTTGAAGAAAATTCACTGTAACCAGATCAAATGAGCTTGTTAATCCAGACCCTCCAGGAAACAGTGCAGTGAACAGAGGCCGTGGTCACCATGGTTTTCATCCTAGTTTCTGACGTCCCTAGTCTCTTGGGGAAGCCAAACCAAGGTTCTCAGGGTGGGGGAAGCCGCACAGGCTGAAGTCAGGCCAGCTGGGGAGGGTGCTGCCCAGTGACCTGTCAGGTCTGTCCCCGGGTCCCCAAGGCTTGAGGAATCTGTGGATGCTCAGGACTCTGTGCAGGTGACTGGGCCCTGCTGGATCACCAGGAGCCCATTTTGGCCTCCCTGGGTGGGAAGGCATTGGAGCGTCCCCTCCCCTGCCCCAGGCCCAGGCCTGATTCTGTCCCCAGCCTCCCTCGGTGCTGTCAGAGCACAGGACCGGGACTGGAGGGGCCGAGGCAACAACTCACATCAAGGGTGTGGATAGGGCCACTTAGGGCACTGGCCTAGGGACTGGGAGCAGGGGTGGTGTCACAGGACCCATTCCTCCCCCCCTCCGGGGTATGAGGGCCCCATAGCAGAGAAGAATTGGGGGAGAGATGGACAGAGCCACATGCGTCAGGGTGACGGGTGAGCTCCTAGTCCTGCATACTAATTACATTTTTAATCAGGCAGAATGAGACTCCGGCATCAATCTGCCACGCGGCCAGCTCTGAATCATGCTGGAAC
Source organism: Carlito syrichta (assembly GCF_000164805.1). NCBI lineage: Eukaryota > Metazoa > Chordata > Mammalia > Primates > Tarsiidae > Carlito > Carlito syrichta. The sequence goes on along the minus strand of NW_007200678.1, from coordinate 353,988 downwards.
TGACAGGAAGGTTCCGGGTGGTGACCCCAGCTCAGCTGCAAGGGGTGGAGCCTGAGCTGGGTCCCTTGCCCGGGGTGCAAGGGGCACCCTACTGCCTAGGCTTCCCAGAAGCCCCCACACCAGATAGTACTTCACACTTAATTTTATTCCATGACACTGATTTGCTGAAACCCCCCACTTTTCTGGCTAGGAGAAGGCAGTGAGGACCAGGCAGAAAGTGCCCACCCACCCAGGGGGACTGAAGCCTACTCTGTTCAGGTCAGTGCTGCCCGGGCTTCAGCCCTCTGACCAGCTCCACCCTCTCCCCTGTTTACTAGAATCTGAGCTGAAAAATTAAATAAGATGCAATTCTAAAAACAAAAACAAACCCTGAGCTGTAAAAAAAAATTTGAAAATTCCCTTTGGTATCAACAGGTCTGGGGGGGGGCAGGCAGGTGGGAAGGGCTAGGCTCAGGGGTGATAGGGCGATTGCCTCAGTTCTAGGGCTCCTGGTTGGATGATTCCTTGTCCTCCTTGTCAACCTCTTCCCCCTTCTCTTGCCTCTTCATCTCCTCCCCTCCTCTTCAGAGCCCAGGAAGCCCTTGGAGCAGAGTTCACTGCTGGACATCGCTATACTTGAGGTCACAGCCTTGGCCTGCAGGACCACCTCCACCAGGCTGAAGATGGTGAAGACCTGGGCAGAGTCTGACCATGAGGGGATGAGGACAGCGGGGCCAGTGGTCAAGGCTAAGCTCCGCCTCTATTCGTGCAGCAGGGCTCTGAACCCCCTCCCATAGCCTCTGGGAGCTTCTACAGGCCCACCTATAACTGCACCTGCTCCAAGGTGAATCCCGTGTCTAGTGAGAACTAAAGGAAGCAGATAACACGTGTTCCTGACATATCTGCACAGTCACAAGGGTTGGGAAACACAAACCAGGGTCTCAGATCAGCATTTGGGGTGTGTTTTTGGTGAAAACTGATCGATCAATCAGTTTCTTGGGTATAAGGTCACAGTTCTCATCAGGTTCTCCAAAGGACCCCCAAATTAAGAATGCTTGCTTTGGTTTTTTTTTTTTTTTTTTTGAGTTGGAGTCTCACT
>NW_007200678.1:343104-352741 GCF_000164805.1 Carlito syrichta | reverse complement strand
CGGGCTCAGGCAATCCACTCACCTCAGCCTCCCAAGGTGCAGGACTACAGGCTGAGCCACAAAGCCTGGCTAGGAATGCTTGCTTTGGAGGGACAGGCAGGGGCCCTGCCTCTTCTCACAGTGGGTGTCCCCAAGGGACAGAAGGTGGTGTCAGAAAACAGGACCATGAGGAGGGGTCTGGGTGCACTGGAAGGGCCTTGACCAGGGGTCCAGAAACCTCATCTGGAAGTCAGCAGTGCCAGGGGAACCCAGGGGCACAGATGAAGGCATGGGAGGACATGACTCAGGAGGCATGAGGAGGGCTCACCAGGACTTGAGGGGGGAGGGGACATAGCAGGGGTCTGACCTACTCGGCCGGCTCCTGTTTGGTGTCCTCAGGCTCTCAGACCAGCGTGAGCTCCGGCTTCGTGCCCACCTTCTGGAAGTGATGAGACCACAAGACCAGTGCCTGGGGTGCACACATCGGTTCTCAGGCCTGGGCTCCGGTTGCTAACTCCTAATCTCCCCTCTGGACAGTCATCTGCTTGGAGGAGCCCCTCTGCTTCCCTACCTGCCATCTGCTCTGACTGCTTGAACTGAGACAAGGACCTCCCCTACCCTGGTCAGCTTCAAGGAGGCTCTGCCAGGCCACCTTCGACTGAGGCAGCACCTGAGGGAGACCAAGGAGCAGGACAGTTTGGGAGGGACCAGTGGCTCTGTGCTATGGAGGAGCAGGTCTGGGTCTGCCCAGGGCTGTCTGCATGGACATGGTGCTGGGTGAACTGAGCGCCCTGGAGGTGATGGCTGTGCCCCCTGCTGGTGTCAGCCTGTCAGAACAGGCGGGAGCTCGGCCCACTGCTGGGCTGACCTAGACCTGAACTTCCCTCCTGCTCCAGTGAAGTTTAGGACAAGAGCCCTGACGGTTTCCAGCTGGACCCGGTTCTTCCTCTTCTGCTCTGCTCATTTTAAGGACACCAAGTTTAATCCACACAGTGTGCTGGGCTTTGCTCTCCCCCTGCTGGAAAAAGGAGGAGAGAATGGTTTCTGGCCTGCCCTCTCTAGGACAGGGCTGGGGCTCAGGGTGGAGAACAGGGAAACTTGTGGCCATGAGGAACCAGGGACCGCAGATGTTGAGTGCTAGGAGCACAAATAGAAGCTGAGGAGGCCATAGGCCTTTGCTTGAGGAAGCCAAGTTCAATGCCCCATCTGCTCAGAACGGGAGGGGGCGAGAAGTCCAGGACACCGTCACCTGCCAAGAGCAACTTGTGCCTTGGCTCCTGGTCCCTCCTCTCAGGCCCAGGCTCACCTTTAATTGGAGCTGATGTCGTTCCCTTTGACCCTGATCCTGCCGAGCTGAAGCCACACTTGCACCCCCAAGCCCCACCCAAAGTAGCCAAGGGAGGCAGTTTCCAGCCCGTCAGCCTCCTTCCTTCTCTCCCTGATCACCTGACCCACCTAAGACACAGAGGTCTGAGTCCACAAGGTCCAGGCCAGGAAGAGACATTGTCCTCTCTAGGGACTGGTGCACAGCCCAGTCCTGCTGGGGCCACAGCCCCCGAAGTTGCTCGCCCTGAGGGCCCCGGGCTTTCAGGGCTGGGCACCAAGGCCATTGTTGCTGCCTGGGAACAAGTGAACAGGTTTCTTGCAGATGGCCAAGGTCACACCCACGTGTGTTCAATGCTCGTTTCACCTCCTGACACCCTCCTTTGCTCTTGGCCACGGGTAGCTGGCTCCAGTGATTCTGGGCATCAGCTTTGAAATCCAAGGTGCAGCTGGTGGTGACCCACTAGGTGTCCTAACTCCACTTTCTTTCAGCCCCTTGTCAGAGTTTTGTCCTTGGCAAGGCTCTGGTGGAGTTAGGTGATTCACATCTGAGCTTTGTTCTCAGTGGTGGTCCAGCTGCCCGGATGACCTGGGGTGAGGAGGACAAAGGGCCCTGGTTCCCTTCTGGCTGGCAGAGGTGTCTATGAGTAGGGTGGGATGGCTGGGGACCATGGCTTTCCCTTGGTGTCCTGTTTAGCTGCTCACTTGTGACTGGGCCTCTCATATATTTTTGTGCTGTTTGTTGCTGCTGCCCTTGCCTTGTTCCCTGTCCCAACTCCATGCTGTTGAAAGAATAGGGGCACCACAGATAGTCCAGTGACACCCTGCAGTCAGGTCTGCAGGTAAGGGCCCTTCTGAGCTCACTGGCCAGCAAGGCCAGGAGAACCCAGTCTCAGGCTCTGGCCGACTCAGGAGAGGGCTCCTCTTCCTGGAGCTCCAGGGATGCTCTGACCTTGGAGGTGGATGACTTTAGAGGTTGAGGCAGGGGATGGAGGCCCTTCGGGCACAACCAGTGGCAGTTCTGGGACTCAGAGGCTGCTGTGTCTTCTCAGCCGGGCTGGCCTGAAGCCATTGGCATGCAGGGCAGGTGGGGTTCAGAGGGCATGGCACAGCCTCTTTCTGCTGTGGAAGCTGCAGGTGCTTGACTGGGCAGACACTTGTGATTGGTGGCAGGTAAGGGCACTTAGGTCCAAGCAGGCCCTGATGGCTCCATTCCCTAGCAGAGCTTGAGGTGTCAGAACATAAAATCAGCTGAGGTTGATGGAGACCCTCTGGTTCTAGAGAACAGATTGAATTAGCCAAGTGACCAAGCCCTGAATAACGGGCTGTCACTGCCCTGGGATGGGCGGGGCCCATGGCTGACCCATCAACATCTGCAGTTCCTGCTGACCTGAGTGTCTACTAGGAGTGTCACCAGTTCCTGGGATGCTCAGGCCCTGTAGGGGCTAAGTCTTGAGAATTGGGACAGCCAAGAGCAAGCCCACCTGTCTAGCCCACAGGCTGTCACTTGCCTGCAGGCACGGGCTCAGACCCATAGCCAGCTTCTCTTCCTTCCCACCGTGGTCAGAGCCTGACGGCTTGATCTGGACTCCGCAGGCTGGGGTGGTGTTGGGAGCCGGCCACGGAGGCCCACTGAGCGTTAGGGATCAGGACCACTAGGATGCGTTCGGGAGCTATTGATCCCATTTCCTCCCCCTTTCTACTCAGCACTAACCAGATTAAGCTCCTGTGAGCTCAAAACATAAAAACTCTGAGACTGGGACAAACACAAGCTAACTTTAGAAGCTCATTGCTCCCATTCTTCCACAAACTGCAGTTTTGGCTTTCACACAACTTATAATTCAAACTCGTGTCACATCTAAGAGCCTTAGTAATGGTCATAGGCTTCTGGGTCTTAGGATTTATTGAAGGTGTAAATTGTAGAATATAGTTTTAGAAGACAGCATTTTGTTGAAAGAATGAGGCTGGGTTACTTGCAGGTAGCCCACAGTGAACTTTGAACTGGGACACATTCCAAACATTCTGGGATGGGCCACTTTCGTTTGTAAAGTAAATACTTAAGCTTCTGTAGAATTGTTTAACTTGGCATAAATCAATCAGCTTAGGATGAAAAAGGTTTATAGAATATGTCAGTCACGGATTAGGTTATCCTTTGTTATGGGATTTTAAGATTATCATATGAAAAGGGTTTAAAGGCAATCATTGATTAAGTTTTCATGGATTAAGGTTTCTGGTGGGTGGGGGACGCCCCTCCCACATCTGACTTTGTGTATAAAAGACCCGTTGTAATTCCCAATAACACTCATTTGCTTCTGCATTAGACTGGAGTCCAGTCTCTTTCTCTCTTCTTCCCCCCATTCGCCAATGCCATCTCCACCTTTGGGGTACCCTGAACCCGGCTGAAGCTGGTCTCTGGCAGGGTGGAAGTCAAGGAGTGATCCCTGGGGCAGGCAGCCACATGACACCCTCTCTCCCCTTCAGATCCCAGCCAGACACAAGGTCTGAGCAGCCCCTTAGCTCCAGAGCATGCTGTCCTGGAGCAAGTCTGAGCAGGAGGCAGTGGGTCAAACTCTTCAAGGAGCTTAGGGCCCACCCGTCCTAGGTGATACCTGGGGTGGCCTCCTCTCCCACCCCCCACAAGCCTCCCTCCACCCTGCAAGACCAGCGGACAGCTGATCTCTACTCAACCAGGCCCAGAGCAGAGCAGGGATAATGGTGGGCTGTGTGTGTGTGTACGTGGAGGTCACAGCTCCGGGGTCTTAGATGATCCTGGGAGCAGTGAGGACACAGGCTAGGCCCTCCTTACCTGCATGGGCTGGGAGCGCATGTTGGTGAGTATCTCCTTCTGGGCCAGATATTTTGTCAGACCCTTCTAGAAGCAAATCCCAGAAACCTGTGTGATATGGGGTCAGCTTGGGATGAGACCCTGGGCCGATGCCACCTGCTGACCATGTCAAACATAACTTTAGAGGGGAAGGGTGGGCTGTGGGATCCAACCCTGGCTGTGGGTCACATTAGTCCCTTTCATGTCTGACTTGCTGGACTGGACTGACTGAATTCCTGCTCTCTGGACTAAGGTACCTCTCTGCCCCTCCTGGGGTGGGAGCCTGGGTGAGAAGCCTCCCTCCTGTGGGATCACAGCCAAGGCCGTGGGGTCCTCAGCCCCAGGAGGCTTAGCTCCAGGCAAGGAGCACCTAAAACTACTTACATAAAAATGTTCCCTGGATTCCTATAATTAAACCCCGATACTGAAAACCTCTAGACTGAAAACCCCTGCCCACAGCTGAGCCTCCAGGGACTGCTTTGGACTGGCCATGGCACACAGCAGGGCAGGGTGACAGCTCAGATACATGACAAGGATCAGGTGTCAGCTGGCCCTTCTACCCCGCAGGACACCTGACATGTGCAATGAGGAGCTTCCTCGTTCCTCCCCAGGGTTGCAGAAGAGCCTTTGAAGTGGCCACTGGGACTGAGTGTAGTGGCTCATGCCTGTAATCCCAGTGCTTTGGGAGACAGAAATGAGAGGATTGCCTGAGCCCAGGAGTTCAAGACCAGCCTGGGTAACTTGGCAATAAATCCAAAAATTAGCTGGGCATGATGGCAGACGCCTGTGGTTCCAGTTGCTTGGATGGCTGAGTCAGAAGGAATGCCTGAGCTCAGCAGGTTGAGGCTGCCACTGCACTCCAGCCTGGGCTACAGTGAGACTCTGACTCAGAAGAAAAAAAATAAAAGAAAAAAAGTGACCACCTGCCTCCAGGCCCTCATCTGTCCTCGTGTCCATCACTTCCTGCTGAAAATACTTGTGTCAAGCTCCTCAACCATCACAAGTCTCCTGAGCCCAGGTTTGAATCCTGGCTCCACCACATTCTTGCTGTGGGACCCTCGACAAGCCAAGACCTCGCCCAATCCTCCTTCTTCTTGGATGTAAAGCAGGGGTCACAACGGCACCATTGCAGGGCGCTCGTGAAGGCTGATGGAGATGACATGTTGCAAGGACAGACCTTGTTCCAAACATGTCATAGGTCCTCCAGACATGGGTATTGCTTTCCTGTCACCCCATCTGCCTGCTAAATGACCAGCTGGGGGTCTCAGTCACATGACTTACAGTTCCCCTCCCTGCCATCTATCTCTGTCCCTCGCTCCTTTCCAAGCCTTTCCCTGAAGGCCTGGCTGAAGCCCTCCATGGGAATTTACTGTTCTAGGGCCACCGGTGTCCCTGTCTAGTGCCATTGAACTCTTATTTGCATTTCACAGTTGGATCTTGTCAACCCAAGAGAAGTCCCTGTTCCTGCTCGAGAAATGTGACCTATCGTGTCATTTTGGTTGGGCTGAAATGCTTCAGTGCACACATTAATTCATTCGATTGTCCACTCACTAAACAAAGACTGCTATGTGTTAAACGGGGTTGCAGATTTTCCTCCCTAGGCAGCCCGAGAATCCCTATGGCAGGAGCACCCAAGCTGTTCCTTGGCGCCCTCCTCCTCGAGCCCAACTGCAGGCTTGGTTGCCTCAGGGCTGACTGTGGGCTGCATTTTGCAGTGTGGCCAGCAGGGGGCAGCATGACCCCATAAAGGCGCGATGAGTCTGCAGGGTGGAGCACCGCGAGGCAGGCAGGGTGGAGGAGCAGGCTGGACTGGGTGCTCTGGCCTGTCCCCTGACACCCATACCTCATAGGTCCAGGACCTGAATGCCTGGGAGTCCCCTGGACTGGCCATGCCCCTGCTCCCCGTTCCTAAAGGGCCTCTCCTGCCTCCCCGCTCATGGTCATCAGTAAAGACAAGGGGAAAAGCAGGAGGGAAAGGACAGGGAGGTGCTCCACAGCATCTTCTTCCTGTAGGACCTGGGACATATGAGAACAACTTAGAACTCAGGAATAGTTTAAATTTCTGGCTCTGAGGCCCGAGGTCCAGGGGTCTCTGGGCTCCGATTCTGTGTTTCTTCTTTGGCCAAAAGCTCACTATGGGCTGAGGGTTTCACTCTGCCACAAAGAGCCCACAGACTCTGAGAGATGCAGGGACACTGATGGGGGCTCTGACAGTCCTGGTGTCCTTCCTCTTCCGGGGGACAGTACCACATGTTGCGGCAGCTAAAGCTCAGACAACGCACCAAGTTGTTCTAGGTGGTCAGGCCCCACCACCAAGAGTAAACTCCACACCCTGGAGTGTAGGAAGCCCAAAAGAGGCAGAGTGGGCACCAGGGCTGCTTGAGGGTAAGGAGCGCTACCTGCTGCCCTGACCTCAGACCTTGCTGCCCTGCCCTGGGCATCTACGCTAGTGGTAGGTAACCCATCTCCTCCCCCAGTGAGAGCATCACACAGGCATGAGATCACTGGGCTCTGCTGCGGGGGGAGCTGGAACTCAGCAACTGCCTGACAACTGCTCTACTAGGGGTTTCGGGAAGGGCTGCCAGCCAGGATCACCTTCCAGAACAGCAAGCCAAGGCCTTGGAGAGGGGGCCTCAGTCCCAGGCCTAGCATCTGCTGAGCATCTGGAACCTTGTACCATCAGGGCCCTGCAACTCTGGAGGTCTGGGGTGGGGCCGAGCTGTGATGGATGGCTGCCGGGCCAGACCCCAGTTGCTCAGTACTCATTCCTAGTATGCCTCCTACCTGTGCCTGGGCCTCCAGGGTGCAGGAGGGAAAGGGGAATGGGAAGGTGGGTGTGAGGCTCCTCAACCCACACAGGAGCTCAGGGAGCTCTTCACCTGCTGTGGCAGACAGCAGGGAGGCAGTGATGGCCTCTTTAATCACAGATGATTCCTCCTCCTCTCCCAACTGTTTTAGCCACCAGTCCCACTGTAGATACTCAATGAATCTATACAAAATTCCAACACTTTGGGAGGCTGAGATGGGAGGATTTTTTAAATTAAAAAAAAATTTTTTTTAATACAAAGATGTGGGGTACATTTCAGGGTTAGGTATATAAAGATTGATTATGCAGGTACCCTTGTTGATGAGGTATGTGCCTCCCTCCCCTAATAGTTTCTCTCAACTGCCAATCCCACTCCCCTGTCCCCTGAGAGTTTCCCACTATTGCCAATCGCTTTCTTATAGCATAATAATTGTTCAAGTTCTGCTTATGAGTGAGAACATATGGAACTCTGTTCTTTGTTTCTGTGATAAATCACTGAGTATGATCGACTCCAAATCCATCCAAGTTGCTGCAGAGTCCATATATTTGTCCTTCTTTATGGCTGCTTAATATTCCATTGTGTATATGTACCACACTGTTTTAATCCAGTCCAGCTTCAATGGGCAACACGGTTGGTTCCATGTTTTTGCTATTGTGAGCAGAGCTGCAATAAACATGCGTGTGCAGGTATCTTTTTGGTCGAATGATTTGAGTTCCTCCAGGTATATTCCCAGTAGGGGAATTGCTGGGTCATATGGAAGGTCAACTTCTAGTTCTTTCAGGAATCGCCACACTGTGTTCCAAAGAGGTTGTACTAGTTTGCATTCCCACCAGCAATGTAGAAGCGTTCCTTTTCCTCCACATCCTCACCAGCATCTGTTGTTGTTTGTTTTGTTAATGATGGCCATTCTTACTGGGGTTAGGTGGTATCTCAGTGTGGTTTTGATTTGCATTTCTCTGATGATGAGACTGAACACTTTTTCATGTGTCTGTTGGCTGCCCGTATATCTTCTTTTGAGAAGTGTCTATTCATGTCTTTTGCCCACTTTTTAAAGGAGCTGCTTGTTTTTTTCCCTTCAGCGCGTTTGAGTTCCTTGTAGATCCTAGATTTTAGGCCTTTGTCAGATACACGGTTGACAAATATTGGTTCCTAGTTCCAATTTCCATAAGGGTGTCTCCTGCGTTTTCTAAGATTCTTATAGTTTGAGGTTTTACATTTAGGTCTTTTATTATCTTTAAGCAGTTTTTGTAATTTTCATTGTAAAGGTCTTTCACTTCTCTGGTTAGGAAGATGCCAAGGTATTTCATTTTTTTGGTGGCCGAAAAAATTAGCTGGTTGCAGTGGCTCAAGCCTATAATCCCAGCACTTTGGGAGGCTAAGATAAGAGGACTGCCTGAGCCCAGGGGTTCTTGACCATCCTGGGCAACTTGGTGAGACCGCGTCTCTACGATATATCAAAAAATTAACTGGGTGTGGTTGTGCGTGCCTGTAGTTCCAGCTACTTAGAAGGCTGAGGCAAAAGGATCGCCTGAGCCCTGCAGGTCGATGCTGGGGTGGCCTTGAGTATGCCATTGCACTCCAGCCTGTGCCTGTAGTCCCAGCAGCTTGGGAGGTTGAAGTGGAAGGATTGTCTGAGCCCAGGAGGTTGACTGATTCAGAAAACCAAGAGACAAACAAGGGTGACAGTCAAGTGTAGACAACTCTGCACACCATTGCTGCTGAAGGAGGCCAGAGTAAGCCTGAAAGGAGGGTAGTAGGGGTCTCTGTCATGGTTCCTGGTTGCTGTTTGAAGGATCCCAAAGGTCAGATCATATGGAGGAGCCGGTGGTGAGAAAGCCCCTGCGTGTGACTGGCTGGCGTGGGAAGGAGGCCCTCAGGGTCGAGAGGAGTGGGAAAAGGCTCTCCAGGGAGGAAGCCTGAGGTCTCATTCTGTGGGGGGGAAGGGGATGTGAACTGACACAGAGGCCTGCCATGGTAAGGAGGAGACTTGCCCCCTGCTCAGCACCCGCAAGCCATCTGTCCTGACCATAGGCCCTGCAGGAGGGTTTGGCCATGGTCAGAAAATGCTGCTTCCTACAGCATCCTGGAGGCCCCAGGGCTTAGGAGTGATGCCCTTGGTATCGTGGCAGAGAGGGGAAGGGCCTTGCCCAGATCAGACAGCCAGTCAGGGATGGAGAGGGCAGACTCCACACTCCCTGGGCCCCTTGACCAGCACACCCTGCCGGCTCAGGGCAGACACTTGGCCCCCAGTAGCCACAAAACAGAGGAGACAAGCTGGGGAGCAGAAAAGTAGCCCTAGAGAACTGGCACAATGACTCCTCCCTGGAACTGCCACTGGGCACTGAAGAGGGGAGAGAGACTTGTGCCTGTCAGGTCAACAGAGAAAGCAGTCGCCTCACAAAGACCCAAGGACTGGGACAGCCTCCCTGTCCAGACCAGGGGTATGGGCAGGTGAGGGGCAGATCGGGCCACAGCCCCACTGGTTACTGACCCCTTCCCTAGGACTTGGTGGATCCCGAAGAGTTAGGGAGGCTGGAGCAAGCAGTGGATCTCTCCTCAGGCCCAGGTGGGGTGCTGAGGCAGGGCCTGTCCCCCTCCCCAGCCGGCTTGGGCCTCGCCCTCAGACTCTCCGCTCCTCTGCACTTGGGCTCTCAACCCTGCCTGGCAGGACAGGCTGGGCCTCCGAGGAGGTGCCCTTTCCATA
>NW_007200678.1:339373-343084 GCF_000164805.1 Carlito syrichta | reverse complement strand
TGAGAAACTCACCCCACCCTTCCTCCCGCAGGACACTCAGAGTGGCTTTGGAGGTGGTCGGGAGTTGATTGAGGCCTGGGCAGAGGGGCATGGCGGTTGCCAAAACCTGAAAAGGCATCCATTTTCAAAGACCAAAGCCGAGTGTGACAGGACAGCAGTCTTTTCTGCCTGCAGCCACCAGAGTCCTTGTCACACTCTGTGGGAGGCTCCTGCTAATGGAATTACGCCACTCACGGAGATTTCTCAATTAGCTCTTGGGGAAAACTGCTAACGTGGAACTTTCATCAGGATTCCTCCCACTCAGTTTTGTGTTCATTTCTCCTGAAGATCACATTTTCCGCACTTGGTCAGGTCCTCACTGTGGGCTCCAGAGCCCGTGGGCTCAGCAATGGCCATGAAGGCAGCTGCTGGGTCTGTGGTGGGAGCTGTGCACCCAACCATGGCCCCTCCTCCTTGGCTGAGCAACTCGTGGGTTGCAGGCAGGGGCTACCCTGGCGGGGTACCTGCTGCCCTCCCAGTGGCCCCAAATTGAGGGACGTGTGCTGGAAACCTCAGGGCCAGGGAAAGTCAGTGATTTGCTGAGCCCCAAATTGTGGGCAGCTGGGGAGGGAAAGTTGAGAGGATCTTGGTTGCGGCTCTCTCCCAGGCCAGGCCGGTGGGGCTGGTGGCCTGGGAACTGGAAAAGGGAGGCCTGGTGGGTGGGAGCTGCAGGCTGAGTGTGGGGTGGTCAGGAGGAAACTCAGCCTTCTGACTGATGGGCGCCCACCCACAGCCAACCATGCACCCTGCTGCAAGCCTCTGGGAGGAGGGAGAAGTGGCCTCGGGGCCCCCACACGTCATAGCTTGGGCCTCTCACTGACCCCTCTCCTCCTGGGCTCGCTGCAACTTCCTGAATGTTTTAAATGTTCCCATGAAAACACAGGGAAATGAATGGGGCTTTTCCTCATGGAAAAGCCCAGAGGAGAAGGCCTACGTCCTCTGGAACCAGACATAACAGGCCTTGTGGATGAGGCTGGAGTGAGGTTTCTTAGTCTAAAAGATTCAATCCATTGCAAGGCCTTTCTATAGGTTAGCAGGAGGGCCCCATTGCAGTAATGCACGTTCAGCTGCTGTTTTTCTAGCTCAAAAAGAAGTCTCAAGCCTGACATGGTGGCTTATGCCTGTAATCCCAGCACTTTGGGAGGCTGAGGCAAGCGGATCACTTGAGACCAGGAGTTCAAAACCACCCTGTGCAGCAAAGTAAGACTTTGTCTCTGCACAAAATAGAAAAATTATTGGCTGGGCACGGTGACTCAGCCTGTGCTCCCAGCACTTTGGGAGGCTGAGGTGAGAGGAATACCTGAGCCCATCGGTTCGAGACCAGCCTGGGCAACTTGATGAGACCTTGTCTCTATGATAAACTGAAAAATTAGCTAGGCATGGTGGCATGTGCCTGTAGTTCCAGTTACTTGGAAAGCTGAGATGGAAGGATCACCTGAGCCCAGCAGGTCAAGGCTGCAGTGGCCGGGAGCGTGCCATTGCACTCCAGCCTGAGCTGAACAAAGTGAGACTCCAACTCAAAAAAAGAAAAGAAAAATTATGCAGTCATGGTGGCCCACCACTGTGTAGTTCCAGCTACTCAAGAAACTAAGTCAGGAGGATCACTTGAGCCCAGGAGGTTGAGGCTTCAGTGAGCTGTGATTGTGCCACTGCGCTCCAGCCTGGGCAGGGCAGTTAGACCCTGTCTCAAAAAAATTTTAAAAAGGAAGTCTTCAGAGTTCTAAGTTCAGGCCCTTGGGCCCTCCCAAGGAGAGGCCCAGCGACTGGGATAGGAAGTAGGAGAGGGCTTGAGAGTTGGAGCTCGACTGAGAGTGTAGAAAGCTCTTTGTCAGTGTAAAGCTAGCCCAGAAGCCTCGCTCTCCACCAGGTACAGGGTCTGTTGGCAGAGGCAAGGGGCAGGCTTGCATGTGAGGAGCCACCCAGCCCCTAAGGAGAACCAGGCGGCAGCCTGTGCTGTGTGGCCTTGTAGAGCATGGTCGCTGGGGGCTTGCTGGCTGCTTTACGGTGTTGACACATAAGCTTTTGCCCAGTGCCAGTTACTGCCCAAGTGGAACTGGAACCTGGACCCCAGGAGGTGTGGTGATGGCACACAGAAGTCCATGCACCTCAGGAAGTCCCTGCAGTGCCCTCAACAGGTTTGCTGCCCTGATCCCATTGGTTCCCAACCTAGGGTCTTTCATGACTCAGGAGTGGGGGCTGCCTCTGCAGCCCTGGACCAAGAACAGAGCTTGAACAAGCTCAGTGGGGACCAGCAGGGTCATCACAGACTTTGAGAGGAATCAATTTTGACTTCCTTTAAAATTAGGTTTTGGACACTAAGTATTCAAGGGAGAAAGGTGTTCTGGAATGCATAGGTCTCTCTTTCTCTTCCTATTTCTCTCTCTGTCTCTCTCTCTCTCTCCATATCTCTCTCTCTCTCTCTCTGTCTCCTATAGACATACACTCTCACACATCTCTCACACATAGACACTACCAAAGACAACTGGATACAAGAGAGATGAGACACGAGTTCCTGGCAGCTCAAGAGGCTGTGCTGCCAAAAGTTATTTCTTGTAATTCTGGAGGTTGGGAAGTCCAAGGTCAGGGGTCCATGTCTGGTGAGGGCCGTCTTGGCACATCACCCAGTGGCAGAAAGTGGAAGGGCAAGAGCAGGTTTGTAGGAGAGAGGGCACCTGGGGGAGAGTGGGAACAGGCAAGAGATGCCAAACATGCTTTTATAACAAACCCACTCTTCGGATAAAGAACTCACTCCTGGCCAGGTGTGGTGGCTCACACCTGTAATCCCAGCACTTTGGGAGGTGGAGTCATGAGGATTGCCTGAGCCTGAGGGTTTGAGACTGGCCTGGCCATAACATGGCAAGCCTCGTCTCTACAAATAATCAAAAAATTAGCTGGGCATGGTGGTGCATGCCTGTAGTACCAGCTACTCAGAGGCTAAGGCAGAAGGGTTTCCTGAGCCCAACAGGTCGAAGCTGCAGCAGTCATGAGCATGCCACGGCACTACAGCCTGGGTGACAGAGTGAGACTCCAACTCAAAAAAAGAACTCATTCCCATGATAATGACATTAATCTATTCATGAGGGCAGAGTTGTCAAGACATCATCATCTCTTTAAAGGTCCCACCTCTCAATGCTATTGCATTGAGGATTAAGTCTCCAATACATATTGAGGGACAAGTTCAAACCATCCTTGAGCCCCCAAATTCATGTTCTTCCCTCTATGCAAAATGCATTCCTTCCATCCCAATAGCCTCAAAAGTCTTAACTCATTCCAGCATCAACTCAAAGTCCCAAGCCCAATGTCTCATCTAAATCAGATATGGGTGAGACTCAAGGCATGATTCATTCTGAGGCCAATTTCCTTCAGCTGTCAGCTGCAGATATCAAAACAAGTTATGCGCTTCCAAAAATACAATGGTGGCACAGGCATAGAGTAGACATTCCCATTTAAAAAGGGAGATATAGGCAAATGTTAGGTTACAGTTTCCCAGCGAGGCCTCCAAATGTTAGGTCAGGCTGGTTGGGGGTGTCTGGTCTGCGATCCAGTGCCACTTGAAGGATGCAAAGAATTATACAGAAGTCAGATTGGAAAATATAGTTTACTTAGAAGGTAAATGAGAGAGAGAGAGAGAGAGAGAGAGAGAGAGAGAGAGAGAGAGAGAGAGAGATTGGA
>NW_007200678.1:327852-339353 GCF_000164805.1 Carlito syrichta | reverse complement strand
GAGATTCGCCTCTTCAAGGTAGGGGAGGGATCCAAAGTTTAGGAAACACGGCAGTGGTCATAGCTCAAAGAGCACATGGCCTGGCCAATGCTTAGCAAGAGAATGGCTAGAAAGGAGAGAGAGAGAGAGAGAGAGAGAGAGAGAATGAGAGAGAGAGGAGATTCACCTCCCCAAGGTAGGGAAGGGGCCAGAGCTTGGAAACACGACCTGGCCACAGTTCAATGAGCACATGGCCCCGCCAGTGCTCAATTAAGCAGTGATGGATGACTGCTCTAAGTCAAATACTTTCAAACCTTCCCTTTGATGGGGGAAGGTTGTTAAGGTGAGTGGATGGTGGTCTGTGGTGGGGTGTAGCCTTGGAGCTCTTTGAAATACCTTGGGAGTCTTTCTCCCATTGCCTTGATGATTCCCTTTTCACTGTAATCTCTTTACCAAATACCTCCTGGTCATGCCCTTAGTATTCTCTATGGAATATGCTTTTGTACTCTTTATGTGGCCAGGCTGTAAATTTTCCAAATTTTTCCATTTTCCTTCTCTTTTAATGATAAATTCTGTCTTTAAGTCATTTTTCCCTCCCCCATCTCACAGTATATAGTTAAAAACAGCCACGCAGCAGTCTAAATGTTTTGCTGCTTAGATATTCCTCCCACCAGATTTCCTAGTTCACTGAATTTCATAAACTCCTAGGACATAGAAAACGTTCTACAAAGTTCTTTGCAATGGTCTAACGAGGATGGCCTTTGCTTCAGTTCATAATACCTTGCTCCTTATTTCCGTGTAAGACCTTATCAGAATGGCCTTCACTGAACTTCTTCCTCCTTCCCTCCCTCCTTCTTTTCTTTTTTCTTTTATTTTCTTTTTGTTGTGATCTCACTCTGACACCCAGGCTGAAGCGCAGTGGCACTCCAGAGGTTCACTACAACCTCAGCCCCTTGGGTTCAGGTGATCCTTCTGCCTAAACCCTCTCCCTCCCCCCATTCAGTAGATGGGGCTACAGGCACACTCTACCACACCTGGCTAATTTTTTTATTTTCTGTAGAGATAAGGTCTTGCTATGTTGCCTAGGTTGGTCTCAAACTCTTGAGCTCAAGCAGTCCTCCCCCCTTGGCCTCCTAAAGTGCTGGAATTACAAGCATGAGCCACCGTGCCCAGCCTGCCATCCATATTTCTATTAACATTCTGACTGGGGCAATCCCTTTGGGTTTCCTCCCACTGTGGGAGCTTCTCTGTCCTCTCAATAAATCCTGCTTACTCACTTAAAAAAAAAAAAGACATTCTGATCATGACCACTGGAATCATCTCTAAGAAGATTCAGACTTTCCTGACACTCTCCTCTTCTTCTGAGCCCTCACTAGAATCACCCTGAATGCTTCCTTTTCCTAGCCTGCTCCTGCAAATTCTTCCGGCCTCTACCCATTACCTAGGCCAAAGCCGCTTCCATATTTAAAAGCATTTGATATAACAAGAGCCCCCCTTCTCAGTACCAATTTTCTATCTTAGATCATTTTGTGTTGCTGAAATAGAATATCACAGACTGGGTAATTGAATAAGAAAAATGTATTTCTATTAGACCTGGGAAGTCCAAGGCCGAGGGGACCACATCTGGTAAGGGCCTTCTTGCTATGTCATTCCATGGCAGGAGATGGAAGGTCAAGAGAACACGAGAGAGTGAGAGATGGTCAAATTGACTTTTATAAGAAGTCTAGGGGGGAAGGAGTGACAGCAGGTTGGACAGGGTAGAGGCTGGGAGGCACCTCTCAGAGTGAACTCCCTGCTTTCACATTGTTGAGACCAGGCTAAGGATAAGAGTCTTGTGATGCTATGGAGTCTTGCTCTCATTTCTTGGGAAAAGTTGTCTCCGGCATGAAGCAGTCAATTTCTTGACCTGGTTTGCAATTTGAATGTCTCTGGTTATGGCATCAGACAGTTTGGTGAACTTTCTGTATGACACATACAGTAGGCATAGGACTTTTCCCTTAAAATTCATCTAGTTAGTTTTAGCTTCGGGTGCTCAAGAAGACAGTAATTCTCTCTTTTTAATTTTTTTTTTTGAGTTGGAGTCTTGCTCTGTCACCCAGACTGGAGTGCAGTGGCCACTCCCAGCCACCGCAGCCTCGGCCTACTGGGCTCCGGCGACCCTTCCGCCTCAGTCTTCCAAGTAGCTGGAAATACAGGCGCACGCTACCATGCCCAGCTAATTTTTGATTTATTGTAGAGATGAGGTCTTGCCAAGTTGCCTAGGCGGGTCTTGAACCCGCGGGCTCAGGCAATCCACTCACCTCAGCCTCCCAAAGGCGCAGGGTTACAGGCTGAGCCACCAAGCCGGGCTCTTTTTAATTTTTTATGCTTTGAGTTGGGAGGTCTCACTCTGTCATCCAGACTGGAGCATGGTGACAGGCTCATGGATCACCACAGCCTTGACTTCCTGGGCACAAGTGCTCCTTCAGTCTCAGCCTCCTGAGTAACTAGAACTACAGGTGCATACCACCACTCCCAGCTAATTTGTTGACTTTTTGTAGAGATGAGGTGTTGCTATGTTGCCTAGGCTGCAGTTCCCATTTTAATAATTCCATGGAAGAAGACTAGATTGGAAGAATCTAGAAGAATTCAGGATCTGGTCAAGTCTATGGGTAGATAACAAGAACTTAAAAAAACAATGCACAAAACTATAATCTAAACAGGTGCATTATAGCTTTTCTTTAGAAATATAACTTTTTCTATCACAAAGGAATCTCAGATTTTTTTTTAAGTGGGAAAGCAGAATTTTTTGAGAGGGCAGAAAAGCTCCCACAATGGGAGGGGACTTGTAGGGATTGCCCAGAAATCTCAGATGTTAAAACCTCTTGAGACTAGAAAGTCAAACCAAGCTTTAAATTATTGCAGTCTAGCTGGGCTGGATGGCTCAACCTGTAATCCCGTGCCTTGGGAGGCTGAGGTAAGTGGATTGCCTGAGCCTGCGGGTTCGAGACCCGCCTGGGAAACTTGGCGAGACCTCATCTCTACAATAAATAAAAAAAATTAGCCAGGCGTGGTAGTGTGCGCCTGTAGTTCCAGCTACTTGGAAGGCTGAGGCGGAAGGGTGGCCAGAGCCCAGTAGGTCGAGGCTGCGGTGGCCGGGAGTGGCTTCGGCACTCCAGTCTGGGTGACTGAGTGAGATTCCAACTCAAAAAAAAAAAAAAAAAATTACTACAGTCTTAAGGTTCCTGGGCCTGCCAGGACGTAACCATTTTTACTCACTCAAGATAAGGCTGGGAACCCTGGAAGCCAGGCATTCTTCAATATGATATTTCAGTCAAAACCTTAATAATATCACCAATGTTTACAAAGGTATCCTATTATAGAGGGAGCAAATTCTTCTTGAATTTATGCAAATAACTGCATTGTCATAATACAGTGTCTGAATTTTACAGGGATCAAGTAAAGGGAAAAAGGCATGCTTCCACTTAAAAAAAAAACAACGTTTCAAATAAGCTCCTTTTTTCTGAGTTGGGGGTCTCATCACTCTGTCACCCAGGCTGGAGTGCAGTGGCATGCTCATGGTTCACCATAACCTTGGCCTCCTGGGCACCATTCTCCTTCAACTTCCTGAGTAACTTGCACTAAAGGCACACACCACCATGCCTGGCTAATTTTTTGAATTTCTGTAGAGATGAGGTCTTGCTATGTTGCCTCAGCTGGTCTCAAGTTTCTGGGCTCAAGCAATTCTCCCACCTAGGCCTCCCTAAATGATGGGATTACAGGCATGAGCCACCATACCCAGCCAGCTTCCATATTTTTTCACAAAAGTATACACTGCCAAATTGCTGCCAACTATACATCACTTGAGAGAAAAATTTCCTTAAATCTGGGGGAAAAATCATTTAGCTAAAGAACGAATACTGTTTCAAATAAAAGTCATAAAATATTATCTTTATCAATTACTTAATCTTATGTAATTAATTTTTGTTCTGCTTGATTTTTATTAGTAATTTCACAAACTCATCAGTTTCTTTGTTAGTGTCCTGAAACTTAAATTTAGTTCTTTGATCTTAAAAGTATTAGAAGCCAGCTGGGTTTGGTGGCTCAGCCTGTAATCCCAGCACTTTCAGAGGCCGAAGTGAGTGGATTGCCTGAGCCCACAAGTTCAAGACCGGCCCCGGGCAACTTGGCGAGACCTCAGCTCTACAATAAATCAAAATTTAGCTGTGTGTGGTAGTACGTGCCTGTAGTTCTGGCTACTTGGAAGACTGAGGTGGAAGGATCGCCAGAGCCCAGCAGGTTGATGTGTGTGTGCCACTGCACTCCAACCTGGGCGATGGAGTGAGACTCCAACTCAAAAAAAAAAGTATTAGAAACTGATCTTAAAAGTATCAGAAGCTGAGCATGGTGGTGTATGCTTGTATTCTCAGTTACTCGGGTGGCTGAGACAGGAGGATTGCTTGAGTCCAGCTCACAGCTGAGGTGAGCTGTGATCATGCTCTGCACTCCAGCCTGGGTGACAGAGTGAGACCCCAACTCAAAAAAAAGAAATTATTAGAAACCTGTATATAAAAGTACTTGATAGAGTCTTTTCTATGAATCTGAAAATCTTGAAATGCTTTTACAGAAGTACAAAACTGTGATGACAGACACATAGACTAGCCATGTTTAAAACTCTGATGCAAGTTCACTATAATCAGCAAGTGACAAGGAAGTATTTCTATGGCATACATTATAATAATATGACTGATGGGTTCAAAATATTAATTAATTAATTGTAGAGACAAGGTCTCATTGTGTTATCTAGGCTGGTCTTGAACTCCTGGGTTCAAGTGATCCTCTTGCCTCAGCCTCTCAAAGTGCTGTGATTACAGGCATGAGCCACTGTGCCCAGCCTGATTTCAAAGAGTTGTTTTTATTTTCACTTTGGGAACACTGATATCAATAGTATACCCATACATATAACTGAAACAAGATCTTGGTCAAGTGTGATGGCTCACACCTGTAATCCCAGTAACTTGGGATGTCAAGGCAGGAGGATTGCTTAAGACCAGGAGTTCAAAACCAGCCCAGGCAACATAACAAGACTTAATCTCTAAAAAAAAAAAATTGTTTTTAAATAAGTCAGGCGTTGTGGCCTACACCTGTAGTCCCAGCTACTCTGGAGGCTGTGGTGGAAGAATTGGCTGACCCAGGAGACTGAAGCTGAGGATGTGGTGAGTCATGAACATGCCACTGTACTCTAGGCTAGGAGACTGAGTGAATAAAAAACAAATCAAAGAAATTAAAAAAACAAAAAGCACAAACATAGCTTTTTCTGGGCCTTCAATGCAAACATTTCAGCATCAAGCCATAATAGCACAATCAGAACCAGGGAGGGAATATATGCCTTCTCCAGGTCAGAATAGAGAAACAGCAAAAGGCAAGGATGTATGACCAGCATACCACATGCTAGAAGATGCAGCACAAGTTGAACTTCTGAGATATGAATCTGAGAAACTTCAAGAGAAAAACCCTTCCTAAATAAATTACCATTCTAGCCAGGTACAGTGGCTCACACCTGTAATCCCAACACTTTGGGAGGCTAAGGCAAAATGGGTTCGAGACCAGCCTGGGTAACTTGGCAAGACCTTGTCTATAATAAATAAATAAATAAATAAGTAAATAAATAAATAAATAGCTGGGTGTGGTGATGTGTGCCTGTAGTTCCAGCTACTTGGAAGGCTGAGGCGGAAGGATCTCCTGAACCCAGCAGGTGGCCTTGGTGGCCATGAGTGTGCCACTGCACTCCAGACTGGGCAACAGAGTGACCTACCAAAAAAAAAAAAAAAAAAAAAGAAAAGAAAAGAAAAGAAATGACCATTCTAAATGAAGAAGATAGCATTTCCAACCTGAAAATAGGGAAATTAAGTGTATCTCAGGAAGAAAATGTGCAAGAAACAGAAACTAAACATTGAAGAAGCTGCATTTTGGATGGCTGTTAAAATAACAGATTTCAGTATTCAAAATCAAGACATCCTGAAGTTTTACTAAGAGCAGATTAATACTTCATGTAAATCTTATTGTTCTAAGACAGGGCACTAAATTTTTAGTTTTATGTCAGTGTGTTTATTTTTTTAATATGAAAGAGCAATCTTTGTATGTGTGTTTGAGAAAGCAGGATTTATTGAGAGGACAGAAAAGCTCCCACAGTGGGAGGGGACACAAGGGGGTTGCCCTGAAAGTGCAATCTTTAGAGAGACTTATAAATAACTCGACTCAAGTGATCCCCCCATCTCAGCCTCCAGAGTAGCTGAAACTACAGGCCTGTCATCATGCCCAGCTTCAATCTATATTTTGACAGAAACTTTAAATAACATACAAATTACACAAAAATTATTCTTTTAGTTCAACAAAGAGCACATTTTGGCTGTGTGCATTGGCTTATGACACTAATCTCAGTGCTTTAGAAGACAAAGGCAGGAGGATTACTGGAGGCCAGAAATTTGGGACCAACCTGGGGAACATAGCAAGACTCTGTTTTGACAAGGAAAAAAAATTAAAAATTAACTGTATGTGGTGGAGTTTGAGGTTACAACGAGCTTTGATTGCCTCATTGCACTCTAGTATGGATAACAGAGGGAGAACTTGTCTCTAAAAAAAACAAAAACACACTACATTTTGCACCTTTTGAATACTTTATATTATTTCTCTGAACTCAATATTTTATCCTGTTTGCACTGGGAGCCTAGCTTTTATAAACGTTTATTTAGTTCTCTTCTTTGAGACTACCAATCTTTCAATGACCTTTTAATCACCCTAAACAACCCTAAATTTGGGCAACCCTAAATTTACATTTCCAAAAGGGTTCAGGTTGTTAGCTGCTACTGAGTTGTTATAATTTGTAAAATCATTAATTTGAAAACCCTTTAAGATCTCCTCAACTTATCATTTTTAAAAATAATTAGGGCTGGAATATAATAATCACTGAGTTTATCTTAATATCAGCAGAAAGTCAGCAGATTCAAATAAGGCAGGGGAAAAAAGAGAAATAGAGAACTTAGAAGGCTCTACATGTTAACTCTGTAGTAGGCTGCAGCTTTTAAATTCAACTTTAAGAAAAAAAAAATAAGCTGGGTGCGGTGGTTCATGCCTGTAATCCCAGCACTTTGGGAGGCAGAGGCCAGAGGATTGCCTGAGCCCTTGGGTTTGAGACCAGCCTGGGCAACATGGCGAACACTTGTCTCTATACTAAATCAAAAAATTAGCCAGGCATAGTGGCACAAGCCTGTAGTTACAGCTACTTGGAAGGCTGAGGTGGAAGGATCACCGTAGTCCTGCAGGTCGAGGCTGCAGTGGCCGTGAGCATGACACTGTCCTCCAGCCTAGGCAGCAGAGTGAGACTCCAACTCAAAAAAAAAAAAAGGGAAAGAAAAGAAAAGAAAAAGAAAAACCACAAAAACAAACCTTCGGAGTTCAAATGATTCTTGTGATGGCACTGATTTAAAAAAACATGCACCAGAAAAAGTCGGCCAGAGTCCCAGAAAATCTGGCATGCCTTCTTGTGTGAGAATCCATCTCATTTCCTATTAATCACTCAAAAGCAAAAAAAATCCCATAAATCCTTTCAGGGAAAGTCAGGAGTTTGAGCCAGTGTTTTAGAAGGGGCTGACTCCCTGGTTGCTTTTAATGGTTTGTTTCACACTCATCATTTGGGGTATTTATGTTTGCTTTCTGAGGATGTTCAGAAACAAGCAAGGAAAAAAAAGTCAAATCATTTACAGGTGTGCATATCCAAACCAAAATAAAACCAAAATCAGAATGCTCATAAAACCTGTGCAGATCAAACAAAACAGTAAATCAAGCATGCAGAACCAAAAGTGATTTCAGTGGAGAAGACATGCTTCACAGACAGAACATAAATGCTATAGATACCACTTTCTTTTGCTCTTTTTCCCCCCTTTTTTTGAGTCAGGGTTTCATTCTGTCTCCCAAGCTGAAATACAGTGGTGCCATCACAGCTCACCACAGCCTCAACCTCCTGGCTTGAGTGATCCTTCCACCTCAGCCTCCCAAATAGCTGGGACTACAGGAGCACAAAATCACACCCACCTAATTTTTAAATTTTTTAATTTTATTTTTTGTAGACACAAGGTCACACTATGTTGCCCAAGCTGGTCTTGAACTTTTGTACTCCTGGACTCAAGGGACTCTCCTGTCTTGGCCTCCCAAAGTACTGAGATTACAGTTGTGAACCACCACCCCTGGCAGGACACTCATATTTATACTAGAAAGTGTTTGCCAAATAACACTTGTACTCCCCAAAGGGATACAAAGTCCTTTATTTAAGGCAATCTTCTTACCAATTCATAACTAGGATGAAGTCAAAAAGAACTCACCAAAAGTGGGGGGGAGGGCGGGGTGTGCGGAATCTGAGAATCTGAGAGGAGATTCAGGGAACAGAAAAGGGCTCCATGGAAATGGAGTGCACACAGGGCTCGGTCAGGACTGCACTGGACTCCAGGGGCGTTGACTCGTCCAAGGTGACCTCTCTTCTGTCCCACTTGTGGCACCATTACGTGAGCCTAAATAACATAGAGAGGGTGAATCTCTAAAACTAAGTGACATTTATTAAGAAATAAACATTATGCTGGGTGCAATGGCTCATGCCCGTAATCCCAGCACTTTGGGAGGCTGAGGCAAGTGCTTTGCCTAAGTCCAGGGGTTTGAGACTGACCTGGGCAACTTGGCAAGACCTCGTCCATACAATAAATCGAAAAATTAGCCAGGTGTAGTTGGCACGCACCTGTAGTTCCAGCTACTTGGAAGGCTGAGGTGGAAGAATAGGCTGAGCCCAGCAGGTCGAGGCAGTGATGGCTGTGAGCATGCCACTGCACTCCAGTCTGGGTGACAGGAAGAAAAAGTATTTTAAAGACAAAATGAAGAGGATTGCATGATTATTTTGAGATAATTATTCTTGACTACAAGGACCAATGACATGAGTGCCACCAGTGTGAGGTTAGACAGGTAGCTACCAGGCAGATGTTCTCACAGAAGTGTTTTGTGTGTGTGTGTGCAAGGTTGTTGTTTTTGCATTCTTGTGCAAGTACTTGTTATCAGGTTTTGTGCATGAGAACCCTCCCTTCATGATCCTTTCTGGCTCTGTCAGTTTTTTATTTTTGTTTCTTAAAAGTGACTCTAGTTTGATTCTGACAACTTTCCCAGGCAGGGTTTCTGGGATCTGCCCTTGGTCAAGCAGGAGGCAGAGGATGGGATTCCCAACCCCTTACCTATACCCCATGCACCCCTAGGGCCTTCTCTTTCCAAATTTGCTCTGGCTGCTGCCCCCGCCCCCGCCCTCACAAGCTGGGCATCCAGCTGTCTCACTCAGGGCTTGGCACGGTTTAGCTGGGCACTCTGTGGCCTGGCATTCTCTTGCTCATGAATCATGGGGTCACCTTGGCACTTAGAGGTGGGAATGGAGAGAGCCCCCAAAACAGTGAGGAAGTTGGAGGCCAGACCGCGGCCTTCCCCACTTACCTAGAGCCTCTCAGTTTCTCTCCTGAGAAGGGACAGAACGGCCAAGGCTGTGGGCTTCAGACTCCTCTTTGTTGGCAGTCTGTGCAGGAGTGCAGGAGTGACAAGGACTCTGTGGTCAGAGGGTCTAATCCCAAATTAACGCTTGTAGGCCCTGACTGCTGGGCTCTGGGTCCGTCAAGGCTGGGGGCAATGGCTACGCCCCACACCCCAAACTCTCAGCCCCAGGCGTCTTCTTGCAGGGCTCTCGACTGCTCTCCCTCCACCAGGGCCTGAGAGAAGGGAAAGCGGCCAACCAGAAGCCAAGACGCCCTCGGAGAGGGCTGATTCCCGGCAGAGGTTCCGAGGAGGACAAGGGAGCCCCGCACTGCAGGTGCTTCCTGCGCCGGGCACCGTGAAGGTGTACACGGACACGCCACGGGCGCCGCCTCGCCCTTCCCAGGAGTCCTCCCGGGGGGCTGTGCTCCAGCGCGGGGGGCTGGGCTGGGAGGGTACGGGCATCCTGGTTTCCTCATCTTCAGCCCTTTCCCCGGGACTGGTGGGCGGCTCCGAGTGGGGGCTGCGGGATCGGAGGGAACCATCCCGGGAGCCGCTGCCCTCACTCCTCCCAGGACGTGGCGGGCCCCGAAGGCCCCGACCGCCCCCCTGCCCTACCCTCGCGAGCGACCCACGCCGCGCTCCCAAGTGGCCCGAAGGTACGCGGGAGGACAGAGGGGGCGCTGTGGGCTTGGCGGCGCAGCAGGCGGGCGCGCACCTGCGGGGTCAGTGGCTCCCGAGTCCGCCGCTCCTGCTGCGCGCAGCCTCCCGGCCTTTTCTGCGTCCCCGGAGCGGCGGCTCCGGCTGCGGCTGCGACTCCCGGGCCAGGCGCTCGGGCTTCGCAGGCTTCACGGCCCGGCGTCAGGGGCGAAACTTCGTCCACGTTTGGGTTCTGGATCGAATCTGTTGAAGCCGGGAGTGGCCTGGGGCGTGGACAGACAAGGGGGTGGGGACGGAACAAGTCATCGGGGCCTGGCGACTGGGGGCTGAGGGGTGTGGATGGGTGGGGGGACATGAAGCCCCCGGTGGCGCGCGCCTCTGAGGAAAGGGCGCGGGGGGCATTCCGGCCACTGAGCAGAGGGATCCAGCCAACCCTCTGCTAGGATTGGTGGGTCCCGGGGACTTCCACGAGGGTCAAATTGATTCTTTTTTTTAAAAAATTTTATTTTTTCAATCAATATTTTTTATTATGATGTTGTGGGGTACAGTTAAGGGTTAGGTATACAAATACGTTTCATTCAGGCACCCTGTTGATAAGAGGTGTTTCCCCGTCCCCAGACAGATATTTGCTACCGTTAAGCCCATCTCCCCCCCCGCATAGTTTCCCACTACTGTCATTTTCTTATAGTATTACATTGGATGTTCAAGGTCTATTATATGAGTGAGAACATGTGATAGTCGGATCTTTGTTTCTGTGAGAGGTCACTCAGTATTATAGACTCTAGTTCCATCCAGGTTGCTGCAAAATTCATGATTTTGTTCTTTTTTATGGCTGTGTACTATTCCATCGTGTATATGTACCACATTTTTTTTTTTTTTAGTTGGAGTCTCACTCGGTCGCCCAAACTGGAGTGCAGTGGCCGCTCCTGGCCACCACAGCCTTGACCTGCTGGGCTCCAGCGATCCTTCCGCCTCAGCCTTCCAAGTAGCCGGAATTACAGGCATGCACTACCACACCCGGCTGATTTTTTGATTTATTGTAAAGATGAGGTTTCGCTGCCCAGGCGGGTCTCGAACCCACGGGCTCAGGCAATCCACTCACCTCAGTCTCCCAAAGGCATGGGATTACAGGCTGAGCCACCGAACCTGGCTTGTACCACATTTTTTAAATCCAGTCCTCTTTTGATGGGCAGCATGGTTGCTTCCAGGTTCTTACTATTGTGAACAATGCTGCGATAAACATACGTGTGTAGGTATCTTTTTTATAGAGTGATTTGAGTTTTTCAGGATATATTCCCAGTAGGGGGATTGCGGGATCATATGGGAGGTCA
>NW_007200678.1:305964-327048 GCF_000164805.1 Carlito syrichta | reverse complement strand
TTGAGGTTTTGCTTCTGGAATCTCAATTCTATTCCATTGATCTATATGCCTATTCCTATACCAATACCTCAAGTTGATTCTTTAGCCTCTTTGCATAAGGTCTAGGCCGGGTGCTGAGGGCTGCAGCACTTCAGGGTCCACATGATCGCACCTCTGACCGCACCTCCTTTCTTCAGCCTTTGCCCCCTCCCACCCCCCACTAACCCATCTTGTCTGTGGCAGGTCGAGGACAAGATGGAAAAGGGAACAGAGACAGCCTTTCAGTGAAGGTCTGCTACGTGCCAGCCCTGGTGCCCGGGGCCTCCTGCTTTGTACCAGGGCCCTCCCAACTCTGCGTTGGCCTCGAGTATGCAGGGAAAGAGCAGGATAAAAGACGCCACTGTGCACGCGGGGCGTGGTGGCCACGCCAAGCCCGCCTCTTCCCTCACTCCCGGAGAGGCTGAGGGAGGCCAGGCCTGCGGTGGGGGACTCCGCACCTGGGCCTCCACCCCGCCTTGCCTGGCCCCGCTCGTGCGCCCCGTTGGGCTGCGGAGCTTCTCTGACCGGCCTCTGCCTTCCCGCAGCTGCGGCCCGGGGGCCATGCGGAGGCTCCGGAGGAGGCAGGCAGCCTCGCGCATCCTGTAGCCCAGGGGGCCAGGGGCTGCGCGGGCATCCTCGGCGCCATGGAGGCCCCGTATTTGATGATGGCGCACTGCGAGTCCCAGGAGGTCAAGGACATGAGCCTCGGCGAGGCAGGGACTCGCGGGGTTCTCCCTGCCCCCACGGCTTCCAGCTGGGCGCGGGGCGCAGCGCCACCGGGGCTCGGGTCGGGCTGCCGGGCTGGAACCGGCGCTAGGTGTGCCTGCTGTCGGGGTCGGAGTTCGCTGCCGGCCTGTGAGCGATCCTGGCCGCCATGCTGGCGCTCAAGCACCTGGGCCCGGGAGCGGTGGGTGGCCTGTCCTGAGAGCTGCCTCAAGCGCAAGGCCTTCCCGCGCGCCGCCTGCTTCCTGGCCGTCAACCTGGATGCCAGCATGGACCTGTGCCAGGACTTCTACTCGTTGGCGTGCGACTGCTGGCTGTGGCGCCTTGCCCTCCCCCATGACAAACTCACCTAGGCACCCTGGAGGCCCTAGAGTATTGCGATGTTTAGTGGAGCCGCAGGGTGGCAATTTCCCGGCCCTAAGGCAGGCCGTAAGGGCCCAGAGAAAGGATAGGGGGACAGGTCGGCCCGAATCCTCCTCACAGGTATAAAAAGTGCAGGCTTACAGGCGGAAGGAGGGTGGAGGCTCCAGGCTGGAAAAAAGATGGGGATTTTGACAGACTTGTCTGGGTGCAGTGAGAGGCTGGTATCCTAGAGTTTGAGACAATGTATGTCTGAGATATTCTCCATATAAGTATTTGGGTGGGAAGTCTGTCTGGGCCACCTGGCAAATTGACCTCTGACCTCTGACCCCTGTGTCCTTCCCCAGTTTGACCA
Organism: Carlito syrichta; assembly: GCF_000164805.1. Lineage (NCBI taxonomy): Eukaryota > Metazoa > Chordata > Mammalia > Primates > Tarsiidae > Carlito > Carlito syrichta. Next base: position 325,592 of record NW_007200678.1, on the reverse strand, counting down.
GGATGGGCTCACCCTGCCAGAGAGGACCCTGTACTACCTCAGGATGAGGGAGAGTGAGAAGGTGCTGGGTATGGGATGGGTGGCAGGAGGGGTGGTCACAGGCCAGGACTGTCCCCCATTGTCAAGCCCCCTCTTCTGGTGCAGGTCCTGGCAGCCTACAGGTGTTCATGGAGCCTGGGCTCAGTCTCCTGAGTGCCAGTGCTGAGGAGCAGAGCACTGGACAGGAGATTCTAAAGCAGAGCAGGAGGAGCTGAAGGGAGGGGACCATGGGGTCAGGCTGAGTCAACTCTGATGCCCACATGCAGGTCACCATGTCAGAGTATGATGACATCCAGCAAGATGTCAGCTTCATGTAGCAGGTGACATTGGCACAGCTGCAGAAGGTAATTCTCCACGTGTGGCCCAGTCCTGGAGGGCAGGCAAGGTAAGGGGGTGACACCTTCCCCAGGGATGGACAAGTTCTTCTCTGGTCATAGACTCTCCCTCTCTCTCTTTTGTTTGTCTGCCCCAGACTTGGGGCTTCCTGGCACTGGTGGCTGACAATGGGCTCTCATATTCTCTCATTGTCTCTCCCTGTCCCTCCCTAAGCCATGGACTTAGGAAGTGGTGTGGAAGGGCTAGGGTACCAGGAGCTGGAGGCCCAGAGCAAAAGCCTGCTGGGTTGACCCTTGCTTCCTGACCCCTGACCTGCCAGGTGTAGCAGCTGGTGGAAGACATCAAGTACATCCTGGACCAGCACCTGGAGCAGCTGGACTGAATGGACACTGAGAGCAGGGCAGCTGCTCAGTCCAAGGTGAGGGGCCCCTAGTGCCTTCTGTTGGTTCTCTTCACATTTATTGCTTTCCTTCTGTATGCCAACGAAGGACACAAGGGACAAGAGGCCTTTGTGGAGTTAGTCATTCAACCTGCCTCTCTCATCTCAATGCCCACTCCAGGCTGGCCTAGCAATTTCTCCCTTCAGTTGGGGGTACCCCAGCCACCCTCACCCACCCTGTGGCCCCAGCTCCAGTACCTGATGGTGATGGTTGGCTACTTGGACTTCCTGCTCAATCTGAGACTGTAGTCAAGGAGTATGAGGTGGGCCTGTTTCTCTGTCTGCCAGCCTCACCATGGCTGCTCAGCTGATGGTGCCTGGGGGACATGTGGCCTGCAAAGTCAGGCCTGTGACCCTGCCCGGTTTAGTCCTACCCTGGCCTGACCCTGAGCTCTGCCCAACCCCTATGCAGTTTGAGGTTCACAAGAAGACTTACTTCAAGAACATCTTGAAGAGCATCAGAATCAAGACTATTCAGCGGAGAGTGAACAAGTCCACATGGGTGCCTGGCCTAGAGCTGAGGGTCAGAGGAGGGTCATGGGATGGGCATTGTCAGGGTGGTTACCCAGCCCGCTGGAGGCACAGACGATACACTATCAGGAGATGGCTGTGGCTTGGTCACTAGGTGGACTTCAAGGAGGAGGATGCTAGGATTTAGGGTAGTAGGGCAGGAAGTGTGTGTATCCCCAGCTGAGCCCAACATCCTTCCACCTATAACAGCTCCTCCCATGGGCACTCAACAAGAACCAGATGGGTAAGGGGGTGAGTCTCAACAAGCAGTGTGGTCTGAAAGTGGACTGGTCTCCCTGACCAGGCCCTTCCTAGATTGTACTGGAGAACATCCCAGGTGGCATGTCTGGTGGCGAGGTTCTACCAAGGGGTACTCCCAGGTGCTTGTTGGCGTGTGCATTGGTAGCAAGTGTGGAAGCTCTGGGAGTGGAGTCAGTAGACCCTGTGGCCCCCTTAGATGAGTGGGTGCAATGGCAAATTCCTCACAGCTTCCTGCACGCCGCTCCAGGCCTCTAGTGGCAAAAGCCTGTCAAGCAAATGCTACTCAGGTGGGGAAACCTGTTTATGGAACAGTGGGGCAAAGGGTAGCATCAAATGCAATGTCAGCACCAAGGTCAAGAGAAGGGCACAGCTGGAATCCCCTTTGAGTCTTCCATAGAGACTACAGCATGCTCATTTCTACCAATCATGGGGCTTTCTGAGCCAGTCACTGGATCTGTGCATGGGTTCTAGGGGACTCCTTGGACAGGTAGACTCCAGGTAGAGGAACCTAACCTGTGATGCCCTCTACAGCCTCTGCACAGGTCTGTGCTTTGCCAGGTGTGAGGCACCCATGGTTACCAGGCTTACTGGGGACCCACCAGGACCTCAAGGTATTTGGTTAAAGGGACATCAGGCCCTCCTCAATATCTACTGTGTGCTGGGCCCTCCACGGGCCTTGCCACGGCCCTGGGCAGTGGGCAGCCTAAGATAGGAAAGAGTGGCCCTCATATTTAATGGAACTCTGTGTTGGTGTCTTTACCTTTCCCGCAGGTACCCCAAGTGCATAGGCATGTCCTCACATAGGGTGGGTCTGAAGTGGGCTTGGGTTGGTGTCTCTCTGACCACACCCCTTCCATGGTATAATTAAGGCAAGAACATCCTATAGTCCAGGCTGTTTGGCCTGACTGTAGCATTAAGGGCAGAAGCTACCCCAGCCATCACATTCCTGGTGGTATCCATGGTGGCAAAGTTCTATCAAGTGAAGATTTGTGGGCCAGGCATATTGGCTCATGCCTGTAATCCCAGTGTTTTGGGAGGCTAAGACAGGAGGATTGCTAGAGGGCAGGAGTTCAAGACAGCATCTTTACAAAAGTAAAAAATAGGCAGGATCGGTGACACATGCCTCTTGTCCCACCTCTTTGGGAGACTGAGGTGGAAGTATCTCCTGAGCATAAGATTTTGAGGTGGCAGTGAGCTGGGATCATGTTACTGCACTTCAGCCTGCACAACAGAGGAAGACCCTGACTCAGAGGGAGAGAGAGGGAGGGAAGGAGGGAGGGTGGAGAGAGAGAGAGAGTGGAGGAGGAAAGGAAGGAAGGAAGGAAGGAAGGAAGGAAGGAAGGAAGGAAGGAAGAAAAAGTAAGTGGTGGTTTCCTAGATGGTGTGTTGAAACAGGTGATTCCCAGCATATCTCAGGTATTGCCAGTTCTGTTTTAATAATGAAATTCACAAACCACTTTTTTTCAATGAAATACTAAAGGAAAGATAGCAAGAAGATGTATTGCTAATGGTAAATGCCTTCCTTAATAAAAATAAAAATAATGTCATGGGGAAAACAGTGGGATTGCAACCACTGATGGAATAGCACAGAAAGGATGTTTTCAAATAAGGATTCTGGGTAAGAACGAGGATGTAGAGGTAGTTACAACTCACTCATCGACTCATCCCCAGTCTAATCATGGCAGGATTGAAGCCTCGAAGGCACAGAAAATGTTGTAGGAGACAGTGGGGTTAATTTCATAAAGCTGAGATTGCCACATTAGAGTAGAATCTTTCTGATACTTGGTCAGGGGATTGGGGTGACCATGGAAAGTTTCCAGCCACACAGAATGAGTCATCTATAAAGTACTGAAATGAGCTTTCCTGAGTTCTCTTCCCTGTCTTCCTTACTTTCCCTCTCTTCCTGTAAAGACCAATGTGCTGACATGTTTTGCCACTTGTTGGAGAGGGGACAAGAGCTGTCCATTTTAGGCACTTAGTAAAAAACTTGAGAAAATAAGTGTGCTTTCCCTGGGTCTGCCCCTTCACGGACAAGATGTCCTCCTTCCAGCTGGGTGTGGTGACTCATACCTATAATCCCAACACTTTGGGAAGCTAAATTGAGAAGAGTGCTTGAGCCTAGGAGTTCAAGACCAGCCTAGACAACAGAGTAAGACCTCATTTCTACAAAAAATAAAAATGAAAATAAATCAACCGGGTGTGGTGGCACATGCCTGTAGTTCCAGCTACTCAGGAGGCTGAGGCAGAAGTATCGCCTGAGTCCAGGAAGTTGAGGCTGAGGTGAGCCATGACTGGGCAACAGAGTGAGACCTGAAAAAAAAAAGTCATTTTATTGAAAAAAATGAGAAAGTAGTTATCTTTAGATGAAAACTCACGCTAAGGAAAGTGCATTTTTTAGAACAATAGTTTGAAAATGTTTTCATTAGCCAGGAGCAGTGGCTCATGCCTGTAATCCCAGCACTTTGGGAGGCAGAGGCAAGAGGATTGCCTGAGCCCACGGGTTCGAGAACAGCCTGGGCAACTTGGTGAGATCTCATCTCTACAACAAATCAAAAAATTAGCCAGGCATGGTGGCACGTGTCTGTGGTTCCAGCTACTTGGAAGGCTGAGGGAGAAGGATCACCTGAGCGCAGCAAGTTGAGGCTGTGGTGGCCATGAGCATGCCACTGCACTCCAGCCTGGGCAACAGAGGGAGATTCCAACTCAAAAAAAAAAAAAAAAAAAAAAAAAGAAGGAAGGAAAAAGAAAATGTTTTCATTGGCTCTTGGTTTTCTGTCCAACAATATATTTGGCTACTTGACTGATAAAACCCCTTTTGGCCAGGCGTGGTGGCTCAAGTCTATAATCCTAGCACTTTGGGAGGCCAAGGTGAGAGGATTACCTGAGCCCACACTTTCAAGAACAGCCCGGGCAATTTGGTGAGACCTCATCTCTACAATAAATCAAAAAAATTAGCTGGGCATGGTGGCACATGCCTGTAGTTCCAGCTACTTGGAAGACTGAGGCGGAAGAATTGCCTGAACCCAGAAGGTCAAGGCCGTGGTGGCTGTGAGTGTGCCACCGTACTCCAGCCTAGGCAACAGAGTGAGACGCCATCTAAAAAAAAAACTCCAAAAAACCCATTTTTGATTTATTGTGAGATGAGGTATCACCAAGTTTCCCAGGCTGGTCTCAAACCCCTGGACTCAGGCAATCCTCTTGCCTCCTCCTCCCAAAGTGCTTAGATTACAGATGGAAGCCACCACACCCAGCCTGATACAATCCTTTTTTAAAAGTCTAGATGTAATTACTCTTCCATATCATTTTGAAATGCAAAGTTCAGTGGATTTTACAATATCATAAGTTGTATATCCATTACCATGATCTAATCTGAGGATAATCTATTTGTAAATCTTGTCTAGGGCCAGGCATAGTGGCTCAAGCATGTAATCCCAACACTTTGGGAGGCTGAGACAAGAAGACTGCCTGAGTCCAGGGGTTCAAGACCAACCTGGGCTACATGGTGAGACTTGGTCTCTACAATAAAATAGAATAAAAAATTGGCCGGGCAAGGTGTCGTATGCCTGTAGTTGCACCTACTTGGAAGGCTAAGGTGGAAGGATCACCTGAGTCTGGCCTGCAAGACTGTGGTGGCCATGAGCATGCCACTGCACTCTATCCTGGGTGACAGAGTAAGACTCTGACTCAAAAAAAAAAACAAAAAAAACTTGTCTAGTGTTAAAATATAGAGGTCCTAGTCCGGGCTTGGTGGCTCAGCCTATAATCCCGCGCTTTGGGAGGCCGAGGTGAGTGGATTGCCTGAGTCCACATGTTTGAGACCCGCCTGGGCAACTTGCTGAGACTTCATCTCTACAATAAAAATTTAAAAATTAGCCAAGCGTGGTAGCGCACACCTGTAGTTCCAGCTACTTGGAAGGCTGAGGGGGAAGGATCGCCGGAGCCCAGCAGGTCGAGGCTGCGGTGGCCAGGAGTGGCCACTGCCCTCCAGTCTGGGCGACAGAGTGAGACTCCAACTCAAAAAAAAAAAAAAAAAATATATATATATATATATATATATATATATATAGAGGTCCTTGGGTTTGACCAGGTTTTTTTATTCTTTGTTTGTTTGTTTGTTTGTTTAGTCGGAGTCTCACTCTGTTGCCAGTGATATATTGGCACCCTTAAGGCTACTGCAACCTTGGCTTCCTGGGATCAGGCGATTGTTCTGCCTCAGTCTTCCAAGTAGCTGGAACTACAGGTATGCGCCACCAGGTCTTGCTAATTTATTGATTTTCTTATAGAGACAAGATCTGGCCAAGTTACCCAGGCTGGTCTCAAACCCCTGGACTCAGGTAATCCTCTTTCCTCAGCCTCCCGAAGCTCTGGGTATACAGGCATGGGCCACCGCATCTAGTCTGAACTTGTTTATATAAAACATAAACAGGCAACACCTTCCCATCTGTTTGCAAGACCAACTATATGACAACAGGGAAGACAGAAATATACTAGTAGATTTTAACAAAAGCCTTCACATGATTGGTGGATGGAATTTAGAGATGGGCGTGATGAGTTAAAGCCCAGGTAATGGCATCTGTCTTCTCTTCAGCCTCCATATCTTTGTGACATCCACTACAACCCAGATTAAAGTAAACTGCCTGAGAGCCAGGTCCTCTGACAGATGTTCTACAATGTGAAGTCAAGTTTTTAATCAATAAGGATTCAATTGTATTAACATTTCTAGTGGAGAAAATGCTTTTTTGTACCTTTGTGAAGGTACGTATAAATTTTAATATTGCAAATTTGCTGAAAAATAAGGTTGATGTCCCCTTTAATTCTTTTAAGTGTTCTCTTTGGGGCAGGCTAGATATCACTATATATAGATACTCACCATCCCAATAGCTATACTGAGAGGGTGATCCAGGATGTTTTCAAATGGGTGACAGAGACTTGGAGTCTGCACCTTCCCCAGCTTCCACCTCTGCCCTTTCTACTTTCCCCTCAGCCCCAAAGCCTAGACCCTTCTGGCAGCAGCTGATTTCTCAGTCTGATCCTGTCAGTCCTCTGCAAAGACCTGCAAACACATACCCCTCAATGTCAACTTCGAAATCCTCCCCTATCTCCCTCCACCTATCTTCCTCCTCAGGCTGTACCTCCTTTACCCACCATTCACTCTGACCCAGCCACTGGCCTCAAAGAGCACCTGCTGAGGCTACCTCAGGGCCTTTGCACAGCTCTTCTGCATTGCTCCCAGCCCCTGCTTTGTCCAGGTCTCTTGCTACTCAGCAGCCCTGCTCCTCAGTAGTTCCCTGACCTCATGTGAATTATCCACCAAGAAACACACTTGATGCCCACACACAAATTTCTCTTTCTAGAGTGTATTAATGTCATTACATTGGACAGCACTTTATTATTGTTATATCCATCGGATAGTACTTTATTATTGTTACTTCTGCTACCAGAACAATGAAGGCCCCGGGAGGATAAGGTGTCATCTTTGTCCAGATGGTGGGGAAGGGCCAAGAGTTGCTCTGGGGCTGCCCAGTTTCCAGGCTGTCCCTTGGATCTTCTGGCCTGAAATGGGTATGGGGAGAGGCAGTGTCCTGAGTAGCTGTGACTTGGGCAAGTGTCCTTTCTGTAATGATGCCACTGGGCCCCACAGAGGGGTACAGGGATGTGAAAGCAGCCCAATAGAGGACTGTGTCAAAGCGTCCTGGGGGGTCCCAGGCCCAGCAACCTCTTGGTCAGCAGGGTCAATTGCAGGGCGGCTGGGAGCCCAAGTGCCTGATATGCTGGTGTCCTGGGTTCTTAGATGCTACGATGACTAAAGCCAAGGACACCATGAAGCAACTAAGGATCTGGGCAGGTCGTGTCCCCAAGTGGGACTCCTGTGGGGGGTTACCTCCATGGTCCAACTCAGGGCTATAAGCCGAGTGGAGGCTCCTTTTCGGGGTGTGGTCCATCAAGCTGCAGAAATCCCCAACCACAAGGCTTGGCAGGAGTTTGGAGGGCCTGGGTATCATGGTTTCAGTCTCCAGGATGCCCTGGGGGCCCAGCTTCCTGCAGTGCTTTGCTGTGTGAGGCTGGTTTACCTCAGAAAGGCGAAAGTACTGAAATAGAACACGTCCCCGGGGAAGCCAGGGGTGGCAGTACCTGGTGGGGACTGGGGCAGGAGGCCTAGAGATGGAGTGTGGGAGGAGGAGCCAGCCTGAGCGGGGCTGGTTAAGACATAGTGGCGGCTCCCAGCAGCAGCAGCAGGGTTCCCGCCAGCAATGGCAGCGATGTGCCCGCATTCAGCCCTGAGCGTGCAGCACTGGTGGTGCCATCGAAGGGCTCCAGGCCGCAGGTGGTGTAGGGCTCCAGGCAGGCGGCGAAGGCCATAACGTGCGCGACAAAGCTCTGCTCCTGCACACCGTGCACCAGGTGCGCCTGGGGGCCACGCGCGAACACCGCCACGTCTTCGCCTGCGTGTGTCTCCCCTGACAGGGGCACGGCCGCCTGCTGCCGGTATTTTGGATCCGCTGCAGGGAGGGTGGTGTTCAGGGTGGGACAAGTGCCTTTCCTGCCTCCCCCCAACCCTGTCCCCAGTGAGATCACTCCCCTCAGCCTGGTGGTCACTCTGAGCATGATACCCCACTACTCACCACTCTCCTTCTCAGTGACATCAGGCCGGATGCCCGACTGGAGCACGTAGCCTGGGCCGTTAGCATACAGGATGGACGTGTAGGCCTTGCCGTCCTGGGCCTTGCCGACAGCCAACCCTGCAGGGAGAAGGGGTCCTCTGTGGTGGGCGCTAACCACAGCTGAGGAAGAGCCTCAAGGGCTAAGCACCACCAGGTTTTGCCTATTCACTGACTTAATCCTCACACGATTCCTAAAAGGCACCACCATTCCACCCATGACGGGAGGAAACCGGAGGCTCAGAATTTCTGCCATATAATGTATACACAGAACCTGCCACGCCCCCCAGGCCTACCAAAGACGGAGCTCCCTCGAAAGGGGTAGCCACCAAAAGTAAAGACGTGGGAGTGGTCAGCGGTGACAAGGGTCAACGTGTCCTTCTCGCTGGTGAGTTGGCCTGCCCTGTCGATGGCATCGTCAAACATGACAACCTCTGTCAGAGCTCTATAAGCTATGCCTTCATGATGACCATGGTCGATGCGGCCCCCTGCAGGAAGGACAGGGGAAGAGTGATGCTCGAACTTGCCCTGGACTCTCCCTCCCCCCGCCGTCTCCTCTGCTCTGCAGGGGCCCCCACGTACCCTCCACAAAGAGGTAGAAGCCACGGGGGTTCCTGCTTAGCAGGCGCAGGGCTGCCTCCGTCATTTCCATCAGGGAGGGGTCCAATGTCTTGTTTCGGTAGATTTCATATTCCATATCTCCAGGCTCAAAGAGGCCTGTGAAACAAAAGTACGGTGGTGACTGTCAGGCTGTGGGATGGGAGGACTCATGGCACACATATGCACACGTGCTCGAATGGCAGCCCTCAGAGGGATGCCAGAGCAGGAAGGGGGTTATTACCCATGAGGTGAGTCACAGCCGGGTCCTGGGATGCCTGAAGGAGCTCTGTGCGGTTCCAAACATAGCGGGCACCCTGCAGGGACAGAGCCAGGCCTTAGCCCTTGACCTCAAGATCCACACCCCTACCTTTCTCCCTGCTGTGCCCCCTGCATCCATGAGCCCCCATCACCTGGTGCTTATCCAGCCACTCCTGTACCAGGTTCTTCCCGTCCAGCCTCGTTCCATTCTGCCTAGCGTTGGTTGGGTACTCAGGGTCGGGAGTACCCCTGGGAAACATGTATTTTCTGCCACCACCCAGGATCACCTGGGGATAGAAGATCATGCAGGTAGTCTTGAGACCTGGCTGCCATCCTGAGGCTATGGGAATGGGCTATTCTGGGATGTACCTTCCACACCCCCCTCTCCTACCCACAGACCACGCCTGCGTCGGCTCATGCCTGGACCTGAGACCCGTGGCCGGGCCCTCCCCCTCTGCACAGCCCAAGCCCTTGGCCTTGGTGTCTCACATCAATGTCCATGTTGGAGATGAGCTGCGTGGCGATGTCCAGACAGCCCTCTCGGCGTGCTGAGCGAGGCATGTTGGCGTCTGAGTACCAGCCGCGGTCAACTGTGTGCGCATATGCACCGGCTGGGGAGGCGTGCTGCACCCTCGTGGTAGTCACCACTCCCACTGACTTCCCTGAGGGTGGCAGAGATCAGGTAAGTGAGGTCTCGGGTTTGGCCCGCCCCCCCCGGGCCCTGCCCCTGCCGCCTTCCACAGCCCACCTGCTTTCTTGGCTCGGTTCATCACAGAGATGACCTCGTTGCCCCGGGTTGTGTTGCACTGGCCGAAGCGGGCAGCAGCACTCACACCAATGGTCTGGAGGTTGGTCTTCACCCCGCACAGGTAGGCCGTGGATGTGGCTGCACTGTCTGTTACGTGTCTGTCTACACTGTATGTCTGGAAACGAGATACTGTGAGCTCTGCTACCAGCCCTAGGGCCTGTCTTTCTGGCTCCTGTCTCCAGCCCCAACTCAGGCTCCAAGACAGGACCTTCCCCTGATAAACTTTCTAGCCTCATCCCCGCTCCTCCATTTGGTCCAGCCTTTACCTTGGACAGAGCTAGGTAAGGAAAGCGGTCCATGGCCAGGGGCGTCTCGGGTCCCAGTTTCCCGTTCATCTGCCCCTTTAGGATTCGAGCGGCCGTCACGGTACTCACACCCATTCCTGAATACACAGAGTCATGTGAGTGCTGGGTCCCTGAGCTCCCCTGTCTCCACAGGCAGTCTTGGGTGCCAGGCTTGTGAGGGTGGCCTGGGGTGGACAGTCCTTGCACACTCACCATCCCCCAGGAAAAGGATGAGGTTCTTGGCAGCCACCCGCGTGGACTGCAGCTTTGAACCGACATCCAGGGCCTCGGCTGCTTTGCGGTTCCAGAAGTCTGGGTTCTCCTCCTCAACTGGCAAGGGGAAAGTGAAGGGTGAGTCACCCTGGGGGGATTGGGAGGGGCATTTCCCTGGGGAGGCTTTCTTGTCTATGGGGTGGCTGTGGGGGCCTCCTTACCTGGGTTGACTCCAAGGGAGAGCTGGAGCCCCAGGCCCAGTAGGAGCAGCAGCACCCAGGACCCCTGCATGTCTGTGGGACTGCAGGAGGGTGGAAAGGCTGGGACACCAGGGAACAGCCACAGTACAGGCTGCCTGGGTTTAAATCAGTGAGGACTGTGTCCCACCCTCTCCCCTTGTTGCCACCCTGATCCCGCCCCGCCCCATGACCTGAAGCCAAAGTGGCTGAAGGGAAGTGCAGGGTGTGGCTGAGCTGGCCTAGGGGCAGGGGTCCTGAAGCAGGCGGCTCACAGGGTGGGCCTCAGCTGTCTCCTCCAGGGTGGGGTGGGGTATCGAGGGCAGATGCACCTGGGTGAGGAGCATCTGCATCAGGCATTGGGAGTCACCCCACCCTCAGCTCATGGTGTCTTGTGGGAGACCCAGTGTCACTCTTTCCTTCACTCATTGTTCAGTGTTTCCTGGGAGCTACAGTCAGCTCTGTTCAGCGCTGAAGGGAAATGAGACCTAGGCGCAAGCCTGGGCCAGGGCCTGGGTGTGGACCCCTAATACGTCGAACCCCAGAGACATGGAAAGAGGGACTTGGGTGGCCCGACACCCTGGTACACCCTTGGTGTGTGGGTTTGTGCACCGATGTCTGGAGGAAACAGTTGGGAGAGGACCATTACCTTGGGCCAACCAGGCCAGGGTTGGGCCTTTCGGAGTGGCTGGTACAGGCTTATGCACTTGGGGATGACACCTGGCCTCTTTCACAAATAAATGGAGCCCCGACATGAATGTGTTCTCCACAGGCCCTGGGCATACCCGCGGGTGTGGCCTCTGATAAGGGGCTCAGGTCCCTTGAGAACCTCGGCCTGGGTTCCAAGTATTCCTCCCATCCTGATATCCCACTTAGGTGGATATAAACACAGGAACAACAACAGCAAAAGCAAGAACTCAAATAGATCTCTGTACACCCTTGTTCACAGCAGCACTATTCACAGTAGCCAATATGTAGGAGCAACCCAAGTGTCCATCGAAGGAGGAGAGAATAAACCAAGTGGGGTACATACATATGATGGAATATCATGCAGCCTGAAGAAGGAAGGAGACCCTGACACATGCTACAGCACCGATGAACCCTGAGGATATTATGCGCAGTTAAATAAGTCAATCAGAAAAAGACAAATACTGTCTCCTGTGAAATAAGTTTTTGTTTTTGTTTTTGAGTTGGAGTCTCACTCAGTCGCCCAGACTGGAGTGCAGCGGCCACTCCCGGCCACCGCAGCCTCGACCTGCTGGGCTCCAGCGATCCTTCCGCCTCAGCCTTCCGAGTAGCTGGAACTACAAGGGTGCACTACCCCACCTGACTAGTTTTTGATTTATTGTAGAGATGAGGTCTCACCAAGTTGCCCGGGCAGGTCTCAAACTCGTGGGCTCAGGCAATCCACTCACCTCAGCCTCCCAAGCCGCGGGATTACAGGCTGAGGCACGGAGCCCAGCTAAAGTAAATTTTTAAACAACCAAATAGGAAGGCTGGGCACGGTGGCTCACGCCTATAATCCTAGCACTTTGGGAGGCCAAGGTAAGAGGATTGCCTGAGCCCAGGAGTTCGAGACCAGCCTGAGCAGCTTGGCAAGCCCTCATCTCTACAATAAATCAAGAAAAATTAGCTGGGCATCATGGTGCATGCCTGTAGTTCCAGCTACTTGGAAGGCTGAGGTGAAAGGCTCGCCTGAGCCCAGCAGGTTGAGGCTGCGGTGGCCATGAGCATGCCACTGCAGTCCAGCCTGGGCGACAGTGAGACTCTGACTCAAATAAAACAAAATAACCAAAAAGGGAATGATTATATGAATACACCTCTACAAAGTCCCTACAGCAGGCAAATTCATAGAGACTGAGGTAGACTGGAGAACACCTGGGGCTAGGAGCAGGAAGGGGTTAGGGTTACAGGTGGGGTTAGGGTTAGAGTAGGTGTTTAATGGGTAGCGAGCTTCAGTTTGGCAAGATGATAAAGTTCTGGAGATGGTTATACCCAATGTGCATCTACTTAACACTGCTGAACCATATGCTTAAAAAGATGGTCAGGCCATTGCCTTACTAGACTCTGGTGTGGCCATGTACTCTTTGAGCTATGGCTTTTGCCATGTTTCCTAAGCTTTGGTCCCCTCTCCTCCTGGGGAGATTAATCTCCTCTCTCTCTCTCTCGCTCCTCTCACCCTAATTTACTTTCTAAATAAACTACATTTTCTAATCTAAAAAAAGATGGTCAATTTTATGTTTTAAGTTTTTACCACAATTTAAAACTTTGCCAAAGAAAGTCTTTCCCCAAGCCCCACCTACCCCAGCCCAAACATAGCAACCCCTTCTCCTCTCAGGCCTGTTTACCCCTGAGCCACAGGCTTGGCCCCCAGAGCCCAGGGTGACCCCATTCACTGCCCAGCAACTGCCTGCTCCACTCCCCAGTGTGCCCACAGGTCTCCCCTCAGGCAGAGCTTTCTGGTGTTCTCCTGCCTCCACCCCACCTTGCTTCCTGCTGGTCATCCCTTAGGTTTCTGAGAGCGTATCCCCTCCTGGGAGCCTTCCCTGCCTCCTGTTAGTTGTCCCCATAATTCCTTCTAGCTCCTGCTTTGTCTTGCCGAGTTAGGCAAATTCTTTGGTCCAGGGGACACTAGCTAGCAGGCAGGCCCTTAATTAATTAAATCACTACAAAGTTAAGACCAGTCAGAAGGCTTTATAGCTACCTGTTCATCATTTATACATCGGAATTCTTGACATAAGTGTAGGCCCACATGTAGTTGCAAGAAACAATCATTTTGTGTTGTGCACTTTGCCCAGTTCCCAGGTGATACTGTCCACAACTAACCAGCACTCCCAGTGTTCCATGTCTACATGTGCCTGTGTGGGAGGGTCAATACAATGTGATCACCTGAGCAAGTTCACCATAGTCAGGATATGGAAATGGCTTTTTTTATTTTTATTTTTGGACTCAGAGTCTCACCCTGGGGCCCAGGCTGGGGTGCAGTAGCACACTCACACACAGCAACTGCAGTATCGACCTACTTGATTCAGGTGATCCTTCCACCTCAGTCTTCCAAGTAGCTGGGACTACAGGCAAGACACCACCATGTCTGGCTAATTTTTTTGGTTTGTTGTAGAGACGAAGTCTCACCATGTTGTCCAGGCTGGTCTTGAACTCCTAGACTCTGGAATCCTCTCACCTTGGCATCCCAAAGAGCTGGGAATGTAGGCATGAGCCACCATGCCCAGCTGGGAATTTTTTTTTTTTTTTCACTCAACAGACTCAACAGAGTTTCCTGGAGCTTTACCCAGGTGTGGACTGACAGTGGGCTCCTCTGTTTGCTGAGCTTGATTCCAGGGGCTGGATGTACCATAGTGTATCCCAGGGGCTGGATGCACCATATAGTGTATTAACCCCTCACCTGTTCCAGGACATTTGGGGTGATTTCAGTTTGGGCTACTATGCATAAAGATGCTGTGAACAGGCATGGATGGGTTTTTGTGTGAACATATATTACATTCCTCTAGGGCAAATACCCAGGAGTGCAACTGCTGGGTCGTATGGTGATTGCACATGTGGTTTTGAAGAAACTGCCAAACTGTTGTGCAGAGTGACTGTACCATTTTCTATGGCCACCAGCCAGCGGAGTGCTCCAGTTTCTCTGCATTCTTGCCAGTGTTGAATGCTGCTGCTAGTTTTCTCTTCAGTCATGCTGATAGGTGTGTAGTGTGAAGTTCCTGTTAATGGTCTTCTTATGATGACATTAAGTGATCATCACCCTGGTTTCTTTCTTGTGAATTTTTTCATGTGCCAGAGCAGGACTGGTGATCAGACACACACCACATGTCCCTTGTAGTAAACAAAGGATGTTTATCCCTACCCAAAGTCTATGGGGGAAATCTGGCTCCCTGGGGCCTCTTGGCCACCCTTCCTCCCATCTTCATGCATGAGGCACCTGACTGGCCTGATAATTGGTTACAGTTCTTCTTCCAAGTTCCAGGGATTGCAAGGCAAAAGCAACAAAGTCCTTCTGGGGTGGAGTAAGAGATAAAGCTTCCATTCCTTCCATTCTTGGCTTACTGTTACCTCGGGCAAGAGGAGTCGGGGGCCTGTTGTATGTACTCTCTGGGGACTGGTTGGTCTATGGTCTGGGAAGGAAGGCCTGGTCCTGTAGGGCCCCATCTAGGACTCTGACTCCCTGTTCATACATTACCCATTTACCACCTGAGTCCCTTTGGGACATCCAGTTCTGTGCAGTCCAGGCTGTGTCCCAGCTCCCTGCTCGGTGCCCACCATAGGCCTTGCCAGAGCCAGGACAATGCTGTGTCTACCCCATCACCAGTGCTGTCAACCATGGAGGAATGGCTTCTGCTTGCCTTCTGCCTTCCGAATCTCACCAGGATGTCTCACTGGGAAATGTGATGACAGGTCCTGTCACTCAAAGGAGAGCATGGCTGTGACTGGGAAAGAATGCTGTCACCAAAAGACAACACTCAATGCAAATGAGGAGCACGCTAGGGAAACAGAGGCAGCCCTTCCCTTGGGCAAGTGCTCCCTGGGTGCTTTTCAACTCCTTTCCTGTGAGCCTCCCACCAACCCAGTAGAAATTGTGTATCCCCACTTGTGCTGGAAATCTGGAAACAGGCCATGTTTTATTTTGCCCTCCCTTCTCTGGGTGCCGTATCTGGTAGACTTTATGAGATTTGGGGGTATTGAGCGTCCTCAAGTCACCTGGAGGTCTGGTAGGCAGTTGAGGGGTCACCCATGTAGCAATAGGGATGAGGGTGTTTGATGCCATCTCAGCCCCCACCCAACCAGAGCGGCAGTGCCCAGCCCTCCCCTCTCAGGCCAGGCCTATCCGTGCATTTCTGGGGCCTGACGAGGAGAGAGTGGACCACTCCTCCTCCCCAGCCTGCCTGAATGAGGGACCTTCCAGAAAGTCAGTCCCTTGGAGGCAGCATTGTTCACAGAGCAGGTAGGTGCCTTGAGGTCCAGGTGACAGACGACTCTGGAAGGAGCACTCCCCTCAGAGTAGCAGGAGCTTGGCCTCCCACTGGGGCCAAAGGTTCACAGAGGGGATCATGTGGATGTTCTTGCAGCTCCAGCAGCAGGAGATGGAGATGGGACCCCTTGTCTTTCTTTTCTTTTCTTTTTTTTTTTTTGACTTGAAGTCTCATTCTGTCACCCAGACTGGAGTGCAGTGGCCACTCCCGGCCACCGCAGCCTCGACCTGCTGGGCTCCGGCGATCCTTCCGCCTCAGCCTTCCAAGTAGCTGGAACTACAGGCTCGTGCTACCATGCCCGGCTCATTTTGATTTATTGTAGAGATGAGATCTCACCAAGTTGCCCAGGCGGGTCTCGAACCTGCGGCCTCAGGCAATTCACTCACCTCAACCTCCCAAAGCACAGGATTACAGGCTGAGCCACCGAGCCCGGCTTGTCTTTCTTTTCAATTACAGGTTTTTTGACTGAAGCCATCCTTACAGGGTTAACAAAAATTCTGGACATAAAATAGTTATAATTGAACATTAAGCTAACTGCAGTGTGACCCACTTTCTGGCCACCCAAAGTCACAGTCAGGTAACACAGCTACTGATCATTTACTTCTACATTGTTCCTATAGATAGAATTCCGGATGATAGTATCCTAAGGCTTTTATGATAGATAGGATTTTTGATGTTAGAGCGGCCACTGCACTCCAGTCTGGGCAACAGAGTGAGACTCCAACTCAAAAAAAAAAAAAAATTAATCCTAAGGCGTGGCGGGGCAGGTTGGCTCACACCTATAATCCCAGCACTTTGGGAGGCCGAAGCGAGAGGATTCCTTGAGCCCATAGGTTCGAGACCAGCCTGGGTAACTTGGTGAGACCTCATCTGTACAATAAGTCAAAAAATTAGCTAGGCGTGGTGGCGTATGCCTGTGGTTCCAGCTACTTGGAAGGCTGAAGCGGAAGGATCACCTGAGCCCAGCAAGCTGTGGTGGCCATGAGCATGCCACTGGACTCCAGCCTGGGTGACAGAGTGAGACTCTGACTCAAAAAAAAAAAAAGAATCTTAAGTCTTTCAACATAGATAGAATTTCTGATGTTAGAATCATAAGACTTATGTTTAAGAAAAGCTGAAGGAGGTTGGATATGTTGACTTAAGCCTGAATCTTAGCATTCTGGGGGGTCAGGGCTGGAGTATTACTCGAGGCCAGGAGTTGGAGCTTGGGCAACAGGTCTCTAGCTCCACAAAATAAAAATTAGCCAGGCAAGGTGGCACACAACTGTATTCCTAGTTATTCAGGAGACTGAGGTAGGAGGATCTCTGGGGCCCAGTAGTTGGAGGCTCCAGTGAGCTGTGATTGTGCCACTGCACTTCAGCTTGGGCAACAGAGCAAGACTCTGTCTCAAAAATCAACATATAAATAAATAAAAAGAAAAAACTGAGAAAAAGAATTGCTGACTGGGGAAGTAGCTCATGGCTATAATACCAGCACTTTGGGAGACCGAAGTGAGAGGATTGCCTGAGCCCATGGGTTCAAGACTAGCCTTGGCAACTTGGTGAGACTTTATCTCACAATAAATCAAAAATTAGCCAGGCATGGTGGCACGTGCCTGTAGTTCCAGCTAGTTGGATGGCTGAGGCGGAAGGATTGCCTGAGCCCAGCAAGCCGAAGTTGCGATGGCCATGAGCATGCCACTGCCCTCCAGCCTGGGTGACAGAGTGAGACTCCAACTCAAAATAAATAAAATGAGAATTGCTTACATAAGTCTTGAATTTCAGGGGAACACCTGATACCCATCAGTTTGAAGACCTCCCCAGGAACCGAATCAGCATGAAAATATAGTTTCTTACCTCCCTGTCCCATGACTTTATCCTGCATTTTTTGACCAAAGATATGTATCTACACTTTGGCCCACTCCAAAGCTATTCCCAAACTCCTTGGAAAGATAGAGTGAAGTTTCCACCATCTCCTCATTTGGTGGCCCTACGATTAAACCTCTTTCTCTGCTATAACCCCGTAACCTGTTGTGAGCATCACGCAAGGAATATATTAGGATTACATGAGTGTCTATCTATCAGTCACTGCTGCTATGGGATATGGGAAACTGGGCTGTGCAGTGCCTGGAGCAGGTGGGCACTGATCAAGGGGCTCTTCAAAGGCTGACCAGGATTGCTGCACTGTGGAAGAGGGACTATGGGCTTCACGTGGCACTTTCTGTGCTTTGGGCCTCAGGATTTGCCCTGTCCTTGCTGGCTCTGTCTCTATAAGGCCTCTCAAAAGAGCTACTCTCCAAGATTCCTCCTCCAATATGAACAAAGTTTCTTTCTCTCCACGTTCTTCTCACAGGAAAGGCCAACACCCATGTGAAAAGGTGGCCAACCAGTGTAGATTAAACCACACAGAACCAGGCATGGTGGCTCTTGCCTGTAATCTCAGCACTTTGGGGGGCTGAGGTGAGAGAAGTGCCTGAGCCCAGAGGTTCGAGACCAGCCTGGGAAACTTGGTGAGACCTTATTGAAAAGATGAACCAATTGCCGGGCTCAGTGGCTCAGCCTGTAATCCCGCACCTTTGGGAGGCTGAGGTGAGTGGATTGCCTGAGCCCGCGGGTTTGAGACCCACCTGGGCAACTTGGCGAGAACTCATCTCTACACTAAATCAAAAAATCAGCTGGGCGTGGTAGCGCATGCCTGTAATTCCAGCTACTCGGAAGGCTGAGGCGGAAGGATCGCCGGAGCCCAAACCCTGATACAATGATGAGAAAGTAGAAGAAATGTCATGGAGAAATCCATTTTTTATTTTGCTCCTAAACCCTGACACAATGATGAGAAAGTAGAGGCTGTGTCCTGGAGAAATACATACTCTAGGTAAAGATTAACTTTGCCAGTTTTGTCTTTTCAGAAGCACAGACTCCTTAAGCATGACTGGTACTGGCCTATTATAATTTGTCTTTTTTAGAAACCCAAACTTCTCAAGCATGACCAGTATCGACCCATTGTACATTCAGTGCCTGGTGACTAGGACCCCCTTCAGGGTCTCCAAGACATCCACAAGTGGTCAACAAGGAAGTCACGGCAGTCACGTCTACCTGATTGCAACATCTCCAGGGGAAAGGATTTAAGCCAGGGCTCGGGGGCTACGGTGCCACACTCATCTAGAGTGTAGGCCTGCTTCCTGTCTGTGGGAAGTCATCTCTTTCTTAAATAAATCTTTTCTTCTTTCACCTCTTTGCATGTTGCAAATCTTTGCATTACTCAGATCTCTGGTTACCAGGGCACACCTCCGGTATGCTGGCTCTAGTAGTGCTGCATCTCCCCATCCATCCATCTACCCTCACCCTCCGTATCCTAACACTTATCTCTACAATAATAATGATAGTAATAATAATAATAAAACAGCCGGGCATCGTGGCACTTTATCTCACAATAAATTAAAAAGTAGCCGGGCATGGTGGCACATACCTGTAGCTCCAGCTACTTGGAAGGACAAGGCGGAAGGATCGCCTGAGCCCAGCAGGTTGAGGCTGCTGTGAGCATGCCGCTGCACTCCAACCTGGGCAACAGAGTGAAACTCTGACTCAAAAAAAAAAAAAAAAAATAGAATAAACTACCACACTGGGTGAGGGCAGTATCACAGACCCCAGGTTGGTAAAGACTACAAAGTGCTCTTTAGGGAGGAAGGGGAAGAACAGGTACTCTACACATTAGAGAGGAAGGGGAGGAACAGGTACTCTACACATCAGAGAATGGAGATCATTTTGAAACACTGAGATGTACATTTCCCATGATGCAACATTCTATCCCAGGAGAGTATTCTGGACAGACTTGGCACTTGGTACTTGGACATATGTACCAACATGTTCAAAATTGCATTGATTGGCCGGGCTCGGTGGCTCAGCCTGTAATCCCAGCACTTTGGGAGGCCGAGGTGAGTGGATTGCCTGAGCCTGTGGGTTCGAGACCCACCTGGGCAACTTGGCGAGACCTCATCTCTAAAATAAATCAAAAAATTAGCCA